>NW_028186856.1:1946403-2097263 GCF_003343005.1 Rhea americana | reverse complement strand
TGGGGGCGGGAGGCGCCTCTGCGCGGCGGCCGGGGGAGGCCTGGGCCGGGCTGGGAGGGGCGCGGAGGTGCGAGGGGCCGCCGCCCCGCGCTGGGGGCGGCCGCGCGTTGAACAGCGCGTCCCCGTCTGCGTAGCGGCCGGGCTGGGCGAAACCCAAGCGCGGTGGCTGCTTCGCTTCAGCCCCAAACGTGGGGGAGGAGATACGTTTTCCGTACGGTGTGGGGGGCGTGTGGCACAGCGGGGCCCTTACTCGCTGCTGGGACAACAAAATGACAAATATGAATAATAGTAATTTAAATATAATTGTGATACATTATTATAACTGTAATATTACTGTTTTAATATAGATATAATACAACCTGGRAAAGTTGCTGATCTGAACCTGCCGACTGGCATCCATTTTTAGTTACAGATGTGCTCAAAACATACTTGGCCCATACCCCATTATATGCTTTCCATTTAATTCTAGTAACAGAGGTAACCTGACTTTAAATATAGCTGCTAGTCCAGCCACACTGACTTCTGCAGAAAGATAAGGGCTTTTTTGTGTTTGTTTACGTATAGTAGAATAAAAGCTAGGAGTTCTGCAAAGAGTGTATTTTYACGGCCTCTGCTTTCTGAACCTAAGTAGAAGTTTTCCTTTAAAGGGCTCTTAGACATGAAAACTGTAGTTAAACTAAATGATGTTGCAGAAAACTCATTTCAAATGAATCTTTAGCTTATAAATGGCCCTATGTATTGCTAGATATGAAATTCCCGTTCAGTCTGCTTTGATGATGGAGTTCTGGTTTACCAAGTTGGGTTTCATTTCTAGTCTGTGTAAGTGAAATCAGCATTAAAAAAAAAAAAAAATTACTTCTGTGCAAGATGCCATTATTTCCAGACAGCAATGAGGATCATGTTTTTATTGCATCTCTTCATCCTCATTAWTTAATCGCTAGTCATTTTATATCTACCGTATGTCTTCTCAGATATGAATCTATTATGAAAATTAATGGGCCTACAGCATTCCTGCAAGTCTCCTGTGCCCTCTTCCACCTTCTTGTCTTAATCTGCTTTTAAACCACATTGTTTCACTTTTACATTCAATACTTGTTATTCTGTTCTGTATACCTTGGATACATAGGATCTAAAGCTTTTCTTTCCTATAACAATATCATCTGGCTTTTTTTCTTTAGCACCTCAGTCTGGGGATTAACCATGTTTAAACAGGTAAGTGAGTATCCACTTTCCAAGCTCTAAAAGCCTCCAAGTCAAGGAATTAGCAATTTTCTTTCTAATAAACATTACCAGCATCCTTTTTGCTTCATTCTATGATACCCTGCTCCTCCTGCAATTAGGCCAGTTCTTTCCCACTGTTAAGACTTCTTTTGGTGCTATTGTTGCCAGTATTTGAAGTGTGTGTGCTGTGTTTCTTCCTTATAATCACTGGGATTACAACTATAACTGGCTGATTTTTACTGAAGTTTATAACCCCTGTAAAGCTTGGTGTGTGGCTTCTCTGCACTTCTAGTAGGAAGCTGTACTGTTAGTGTAGTCAATCCTGTTTATCAAAGAATGAACTTGCAAGGAAATATTTTTAGTGAAATTTTTGATGGGTCCACTTAGTATCACTGTCCAGTAACGGAATCATGGGAATGTAACAGTGGTAATCTACTAACTCTATAAAATGTGTAATTTTACACGATAAACAGAAAGTTGATTTTTAGCTCTGCAGATAGGCYGTATTTTATACATGATGCCAATAACCACAGAGTGCATAGCAAGGTGCTAATCCTGAAGCACAAAGCTCGTCCTGCTTCAGTGTTGCAAAGTTTGCATTCCCACTTGCCATTCTCACTTTTGGAAAAAACACAGTAAAAGCTCCTATGCCGACCCTCTCTGCACTGGTATGAGGTGAACGCATGCTTTTAAAGAAGCAAAAAGTCTTGGCGAGGGCATTTTCATTTTTTGACGGCTGCTGAAATGTCCCTTTCAATCCTGGAGAGCAGGCTGGAAGCTAAACCACCCTGAAGGGGCGCTGGCTTCTTACAGAGCTTCACCTTCCACACAACGGTATTGAGAACAGCCCGGACAGACTCCGAGTCATCCTCTTGTGATCGCCTGTGCAGTGTGTTCTGCTTTCCTCTGCGTGACAGAGAGGTTCTTGCTGTAATTTTTTTCAACACATATTTTTTTCTTTGCACATTAAGTAGAATCTTAAATCATGCTGACACAAGAGACAAATGAGAATAATTCTAATTATCTCTAGTGTTTCAAAGTGGAAAATTAAATTGCACTGGTAAATATTTGACTTCAGTACTTGCTTCTGGACCCTTCTACCCACTCTATTTTAAAGATTAACCTCTGCTTCATACTTCCACTTCTTTCACTTGATGAGGTATTCAGTATCTTTATCAAAAGGGAAGCTTTGACAGACATAAATGGAACTCTTTGCTGGCCTAATTGGTTTAGCATATTAGCCTGTAATTCCAATAATTAATTCTACTTCCATCATTTTTTTAAAAAACTTTTTTCTTGGATTTGACTGAAAATAGTGTTGGAAACAAATGACTATCCCTTTTACATTGTGTCTCAATTTAATAACAACTTACATCTTTTGTTCAAGCATACAAAAATATTTTCCAGATGCTGATGCAGAAAACTTCACAGTACCTTCTGATGAGAGGATTACTGTTATCTTCAGATGATGAAACGGAGGCATAGCGAGGCTAATTACTAGGGATTGTTTTGTGGGACTGATGTCGTCCGAAAAAATCGGATAAATACGCCAAACAAAATCTCAGAATGAGTTGGAGTGAGAGTGGAATTTAAAAATTGGTCACATATAATTGAATAAGTTTGTGTGAAATTACTAATTTCCACATCATAAAATTAATTTAACCAGAAATATTTTCAAGTTCTGTAGACATGAGACAAATCCCATGTATGCCTTGAATATACAATTCTCTACTTAGGCAGCAATTTAACTTAAAACTATATAAAAATAATATTTGAAAAAATGAAATATTCTGAAACATAAAACACGTGGAATTGTCAGTATTAAGCTCTCTGCTCAACATGAGTCTACACTATTGATGATGCAGTTATTAATTACAGGATGACAACCTGTTTTTGTTCTCAGGATGCTTACTTCATTCCACAGACAATACTCAAGAATTAAAAAAAAAAAAAAAAAAAAAGAAAAAAAAGAAAAAAAGCTGTTTTACTATTCTTTAGTTACCTGCAGCATCCTTCCTGTGCATTATCAAGGTAAAATATCATTCATTTCAGAATCCTCTCAATTTATCCTGGCAGTGCTCTCTTCCCTTGCCCTGTCCCACCATATATCAGATTGGGAAATACTATAAATTCCTTTGTACAGATGCAGAATGGAAAAATAGTCAAAATCTGCAAAGAATTCATAAACACACTAACTTTTCCAAGATGTCAAGGTGATGATAACTAGCCCTTTTGCAGTGCTGGAAAAGGCAGACGGTGGAGCAGATCATACAGCAGGATGGGCCTCTCTTATATTTCAGTATGAAATAAAACAAGATGCATTTCCTCTCTCCCTCTATATTTTTGGAGACAGTAAAGCAGAAGAGTGTTCTGTAGAAATTTAATTGAGCATGGTGCTGACAAGAATTTATTCTAGTCTAACATATTGTAAGCTTTAATCTCCATTCAATGGCAAGAAGAAAACTCACCCAAACTACTATAATATATAAAACAAGAAGCAATTTACTTTGCAATGAGCTTTATACTTTATTCTATGCAATTACTGGAGACATGTTTAAATATGAGCGTTCCTCCTTACAAGCAGATTTTAACCAGAGAGTTTAATTATATGCTAAAAGAAAAATGTTTTCTCCAATGTTTTCTCCTGAAACCTGCATTGAATACTTCATCTGGTGTTTATGAGAGTAAAATATACTTCTATGGATACAGTGAGGTCAATATTTCAATGTTATTACATTACTGCAGTATTAAAGGAGATGGTAGGGTAATCTTTTTGTTTCAACAAAAATATTGTGGAAAGCATAAGATATTTTAAATGCATATATACAGCATTTTATTTAATATTCTGCTTTAAGTAGGAACACAGGAATTCTAACAAGGTCCAGAGTGGCAGCACTAAAGAACCACCTTGTCTGTAATAAAACATTACTTCCATTTTCAACTGGTGCTATAAGAGTATGAGTGAGTTTCACAAATATTAATTAAGCTGCACAAAAGTCCTATGATAATCTTCAAGGTCACTCCAAAAAGATTTTTTTTAATATTTTTTTGCAAAGTACAAAGAAAACAGTAATTTTTCTGAAAAAGCTGTGATTTGCTAATTGTTCTTTTTAACAGAAGTATGAATAATGTCAGTTTTTATCTTTCCTGTTTTTTTGAAGAACTCCAGAGCAATATATTCCCTTACATGAAAGGATATTACCATGGAAAATATCCTCCAAATTCGCTGCTAGGCAGTTATGTTAAAAAAGCATAATAACTCAGTTTCAAAATTGCCTCACGAAAATATCTTCTCCATCAATTGCTCAGTTTTTATTTTCTTTTTATCATGGCATCACAATCCTAATTTTCCTGTTATCCATAGCATTACAGAAAAAGGCTAGACAAACTATTTTAAGGTAAAAATAGCACATCTTTTGAAAAGCTATACGTGAGTCATCTTTTTTTTTTTGTACAGAAATAAAAAGAACAAAAGCATAACCCCTTTTTTTTCCTCTGACTAATCACCTTCAATATAACGACGCTGAATCTTTTCTCTCTCTCCATACAAGAAACTTTTTTGTAAAAACAAGTAACATTTCTTTGAAAAGTTCAAGTTGAGATAAATCTCCAGTTTCCAAATAGCTTAAAATACGTAATCGTTTTATTGACTATGGCAGAGTCGAGCGCTGAAATCCAAGGGGCCGGGCTTTCAACCCAGTTGCTTATCTTACACAGAAAACTGAACTCAGGAATGGKAAGTAGTAGTCCTAAATCTCTGCTGCTACAGGAAAGGTCAGATACAGCACAGCCAGTGACAAGACAAGTCTCGCAGTGCCGCTGCCCAAATACCCTGTTTCTTTTGGTGTTTGTGGCAAACAAATCACTGTAACTAGCAAAGAAGAGCCTGGCCTTGGGATGTGAGCCGAAAGGCCAGGAATGCCCAGTCCTGGCTCACTGCACCTGCCTGTCGGACCTCGCTCAGCTTCCTTTTTTTGTGTCAAATTCCCCATCTGTAACACTGGGATAATTGTATTTCTTCTGGTGGTTTTGTTAGGATGCCTTAGTATTTTGTCAGCACTTTAAAATAATAATGCTGATGATATTAACAACAAAAATAGAGGTTTTGCTAGCATTTTGGAATGATGTCTAAAGATGTTCACCTTTATACTTAATTTTTAAACTTTTTTTCAGATAATATTTTGAAATTATGGAGACCTCTAAAATCACTGTTACCCTCAGCAACGTGATATGTTTTTCTTCAAAAAAAGGGAGAAAAATATGAAATACTAGTTTCCAAATAGAAGAAATGTAAAAGAAGAAAACCAGTGATGTTTTTAAGCAAAGCTTTTCSTATTCTCAAAAACAGAATAACTGCAAAAGCAATTAAAATTTGCTGATGGGAACACAGCTTTAAGGAAAAATCAATGTCTTGAATACTAGGAGGTTACAACATTACTCACCTTTTCTAATCAATAAAAGGATTTTGAGGAGTTAGAGAACCCCCAATAAAATACAGATTCACTTACTTATTTTTGATTGAATAAATCAAATTTTTAATTTTTGTATTAAAGTACTGTTAATACATTTAATTCCTAAAATTATAATTTTTTTAATTATGAATTTTTAAATAATTTGAAATAACATGAAAAAGAAAAGGGATATTAGCAGCCAAATCCTGGTGTGATTTATAGTCACTGGCAAACTTTCTATTGTTTCCCTAACAACAGAACTTAAGCCTAAATCTATGGCATCAGCAACTGATTTAAGTTTTTGCAAAAATAGAAATTACTGAAGCAGAGATGTGATCCAGCTAAAAAGACTTTCTTCAGTTATTACACATCCATTGGCAGGATCAAACATGCTTTCCAAATCTGCTATTGATTGCAAAGTAACATCAAATGGGACCTGAAAAAAACAGGGACAAGATTAACAAATGAATAACTTTATTAAGCTTATATGTACCTAAAAGTACATATATACAATATACAAATTTCTCTGTATAAAACATGCTGTTGGTTATTTTAAACCAGATTTCTGACCTACAGCTAAAGAGTAAGTAGCAAATACTCATTGTTTCAATTTAAAATTGTGGATAATGAAGTCTCTTGCACTAGACTAGTAGACTAGGATTAAGAGGAGGAAATTTCTGTGAAGAATCCTGCTCACAAGGTTTTTCCTGATCATTGTGGGTAAGATGAAGACATCAAAAGAGAACAGAAAGAATGATTAGAAATTTGGAAAGCTTTTCCTAAGATGAAAGATTGAAAGAATTGAGCTAGCTGTGAAGCAGAGGGCAATGATAAATTGTTTTCTTTGTCCATCAGCAAGGAGGAAGAACTAATCAGCTGAACTTGTAACAAAAATGATTTAGGTATTAGCAAGAAATAACAGTGTAGGAAGAGGGCTATGTAGGGAGGTTAAATTTTAATGCAATTATTTTATTTAGAAATTTACTTTTAGCCTTTAAAAATGGAATTTCTAAGTACTATGCCTTATAATGTCCCTCAAGAACATAGCTATGCATTGAATATAAAACTCCAAAACGAGTTGGCTGATCAGTTTTTATTGTTAAAACAACCAAATAACTCTAAATAAATAATTCAATGAAAATGCATTTTTTTCACTTGAAATATAACTCAGTGCTGAAGCAAAAGTAATGTAAGACACATCAACAGGAAAAAAAAAGAATCAAAAAAGAAAAACTGGAAACACGACAGCAGTTAAAGTGTGACAGCTCAGGGAATGAGAAAAGAAATCTCTCAAATTAGAACTGACTTCATCCAATTAATTCAAAACAAGACCAGCAGCAAAAAGCATATGGTGTGGAAAAATGATGTAAAATTACACATAAACAAACTTTATAACACTGTGTTTTGCTGCCTTCTCTTGCAGCTTGAAAACAAAGCGAATGTACTACCTACCACGTAATCCCCCACTGAGCTTTCCACTTCTAGCCAGGAAGACTGTAACGCATACACTCAGTTTATTTGAAAGTTTGGAAACACTACTTAGAAATATTGTATACATAAAGAAGTGGCGAGCACTCTACAGCTTCTATGAGCTTCAGAGAAGTATGAAGATACTCAGCATCTTGAAGAATTAGGCTTCACTTGCTTAGCCAAATCTCCCAAACCTAACAGAATTTGGCTCGAAGCCTCTGCCTGAAACTTTGTGATGAAAAATCAGTTGTTCTGCTACAACATTTTAGCTTGTTTTGGTGTGAAAATTGCACAAAACAGAGCAGTTAACACCATTTTCTTACTGGAGGGAATCTGCTTTCTCTCTTACATCTTAGATTCACAAAGAGAAGTGGACAAAGAGAAGAGGAGGCACATGAGAATTTAAAACCGCTCCAGGAGGTCCAGGTGATTCTGTGGAAGCTTGGCCGTACTTTTCCCTAGGCATCTGTTGCATGTATCTACCACTGCATATACTTCAGTGGGACCRTAAGAAGTACAGCTTCACAGAACAAACATGTATGTATTTTGATGCRGTTGGATTGGGTGATGTGAAGGTCTGGGAGTCGGTTAGGAGAGACTTTAGGCTGGACAACAAGGGATAACGAAGATGTGCAATATGTATAAAAGGGAAGTAAAGAACTCCTAGGCACCCAGCTGTCAGATCTACAGGACACCATTTTAKATTCTCTCTTTTCTAACAAGCCACKAGCCAAACTGTTCACAGATAAAACTCGGGATTCTCTTTCAGTACAGAAGAGCTGCCGGACTGGAAAGAGGACCACAGTGGATGCCCTTATCCATTTATCATTATAATGTGAACAATTATAGCAAATATTTTTGAGGATTAGTAGGGGTACATATGTTATGATGGATTCTAAAATTTTCCTTGGCATTTCTTATTAGAACCAGAGCTCCAGGAGCTGTAATCCTCTCTTGATCCCCCTGAGCTGGCTGAGACCACTGAGCAGAGCTGCTGCCTGCTGTGGGCCAGCTCCCACGGTCTGTTCTCAGATAGTGCTGGAACTGGCAAGTTTACATCATGCAAACAAGAGGAACATAGTCATTGCTACTGCTGTATTAATCAATTCAAAATACTTTAATAAAACCTTTTGCCATCTGAAGACCTTGCTCTGTTTATATGTTAAGACCTGTTTTCATTTAATAACAAAGCAAGTTAATCTGTGATCAWCACTTGGGAAAACTGAATGATGACTACAAATAGGTAACAACAKGAATACAACAGCATGGACGAAAAAATAGCATGCTATCTCTGAGGACATGCCAYGGGTAAGGCGGAGAAGGCCAAAGAAAATAGAAGGAAAGCCTGAATAACTGCAAAGACACAGGGATGGATGTAATTTGCATTTGGCAACTGCATTCTGGAGTGTAAGAAATTCARTGGAGTCTGCAATGACCGAAGAACAGTGGGCAGATCAGAAGAATCCATTGTGAGTGTAATTCACATTTTAAACTTTTTATATGTATAAGAAGGTGATTCTAAGTAACAGTGCAGATGTGCACAATTTGTAATCATGTACATTTGTATTTTATTTGTAAAGATATCTAGCAGAAAGCCCAACAATATATGAGGAAAAAAATGGAGAGATGCTTAGTATAACCCATATTTCAATTTAACTGAACAATTATTTTATTTTAGAAGACAGATTTTTACTATTAATGAGAATAACATACCTCAGTTAATGGCAATGATAGAGCTGGAACAACAGACAGCAGTGCTTTTACTTCAGACAAACATCTTTTAGCCATTTCCTAATGGTAGAAAACAAGAAAATTAATGCATTATCGTTGATCTTCTCTGATAAACTATCAGCTGATTTGRTTTTATAAAACTTTTCCAAACATTCAAGTATTAGGTTATCCTGTCCAAATTCGTAAGGTAGTAACCCTTAGCTGATGAACATAAATTTTTGARCACAAATAGTTGTCTTTGCTTTATGAACTCAATTGCCCAAACCTTGCATTTTTTACTGAATCAAAATTGTCCTGGCTCAGGAATTAACTCCRATGAGCACACTTTTTCTACGTATTTGCTGAAGACATTATAAACAAATAGTCTGACAGGATGATATTTATACATGTATAATACACGGAAAGTTAATCTTCGTATTCTAAACATTGGTTTTCCAATTACTGACATACTCTAATGAGCAAAAACCTTCAGGTAATCAGAAATACTCACTAAAGGACAGCTCTGTCTACCCTCCTGAAAGCAGTGTATGCTGTGATTGGCCAAAACATCATTTGTTCTCCAAGACAGTCAAAATACAGCTTCTCAATAATGGCACAGTGAGCAATTGTTACAGTTTCACAGCAGCCATCCAGGCAAAATGACAGCCTCTACATCATTAATCATTTCATATAATAGATATAAAGAGAATCCTGTCACATGATAAATGTCTTCCACTTTGAAAATAAACGTCTATTTTGCCTTGGCATTTATCAAGCAGCAGTTATGCTGTGGCAACATTCTATTCCATTGACATTATCTCAAAGAGACCACATGGAAAATTCTGAAATTACCTCTTTTGTGTGTGATGGGGGAGAGGGAGGGGAGTTATTCGGTTGCAGACTGTATTCAGCCTTGCTAATAAAAAGAAAAGAGGAAGGTGGCCTAGAGAAAATGAAAATAAATTCATTGCCAGTTTTACTCCTTCTGAATAGTGTTATTAGAAGGTTCTTATTTCAAAAATCATCACTGCCCATTTTACACTGAAGATTTATAACTGTCTTTTAAGAAGCAGTTCTGGCCTGATTTGGCAGCATGCCAATTTAACACTGCCAAGTATTTTCAGATGTAGATTAYAATAAATTAGGCATTGATTTTCAAATTTATGTACCTGAAAATGTGCCCTTTACTTTCAAGGGGTTGAACATGCCTAATAGTTTTGTAAAGTATTAAGAAATATATCAGGAAAAGAAAACATTAAATGAAATGTGAAAATATTTCAACATTACTTGAAAGCAGGTGAGGGAAATCTAATTTTTATGTCTSTCAAGTTACCTGTCATTCATTCCCCCAAAATAGACACCTTAAATAAAAGACTATCAGWTATATTTAAGGGCAGAACTGTTCTCACTTACTTCTGTTTTTTCATCAAGATGCACTTTTGCAATATTCATTTTGGCTTTTGTTGAAGGAATTATTTGCAGGGTTTTATTTTGTTCAGGAAAACTTGTAGTTTCTGKGACTGAAGACAAACTTTTAGAACTTTGCATCAAGATTTCAACTTGCTGCTTCAGATTAGATAATTCCTCCCGTAAAGAAAAAATTCTGAAAGAAGACAACATTGTTTGTTGTTATAAAAGAACAATATTTGTTGTTTCCAACACTGACCTTCTATTACCTGTTGTCCAGCTTCTAGATTTTCTTTCAAGACTGATTGCATAATTTTACCCCCCAAAAATCCCAGTAAAAAAGTGGAAATATAGAATGCTTTCATTTTTTGCATTAAAAAATGGTAAAAAGCCGTATTTTAAGTATTTTGCTCTAAAAAAGGGCTGACAAGCRGAGCATTCTTGGCTTGTTATTCTTTCCTCCCCACCTGCTCAGCAGTTCCAAAAGGGGCTAAATGGAGGCAAGGAAGAAGTCATGAAAAACACCACAAGATGTAGAAAGAAAAGCTGAGTCTGGGGCTACTGTTGAGAAAAATTCTTGCAGGCTAAGAATAGGGGAAGGAGAGAGTAGCTGAACCAGACAGCAAAGGAGAGTAACTGCTGTGACTGCTGCTTAGAGTTGCTAGCATTTTCTTACATTGCTATGCCAGTGTAATATAACTAGCATGTGTTACTCCATTCTTCAAGAAACAAAAATAAAATGTTAATGCACTGAAAATGCATATATTTGGATGCTTAATGCTGTGTACAACATCTGTTATAGTTTTCACAGTGAAAAATCCCTGAAATGCTAAAATGAATGCTTTTTAAGACTTGCAGCTCTTTGATATTTTGTATTTTATTTTCTCTCATCCTAAACGGTTGACTGATCTTTAATAAAGCATGAAATAACAGCACAAAGTCAGTGATTACTTACCTAGCCAGTGGGATCCACAAGTGGCCTGAAAATAYAGACACTGAACTGAAAACCTTGATATTGCTAATCTTGACAGGCTTTGTATTATAAGCATAAAGCAGCAAAACCTGAAAAGAGATGGAATATGTAAGCTATAATATAGTATGCTACTGCAGACCTGAGGAATTTGAGTGATACGAGATTATAATATCAAATTTGGTGTACTGCTGTAGACTCTGGCAACCAGCTTTCAGAAAAGGAGGCGAGAGGGGACTCCTATAAATTTGCACTATACTAAGTTTTTATAGGTGTTACAACAATTTCCTTATACATATAATTTATATGGGTTTGAAAATAAGTTATTACCCTATACAGTCACCATCAAAATCCCAATCTTATCCTGATCCTGGTCAATCAATCCCACTTACATTCATCTCCAGAGGTCCAACTTCAGACTGGCTTTTATTGAATTTGCAAAAGGGGATATACTATTACTTCCATTTCCTATGTGACCTACTGCGTGTGTGTCATCATACCATGTTTAAATCCATGGAGTGCACATAAGCCACCAGTCTAATAAAGCAGTATCAATATAAGACCACAAGAAGATGAACTAGGATGTTCTTTTATCTCACTGAATTAATTTAATGATTGAAAATACGTTTCTTAGTAGTAGCTGAATATTCTGACTACACGGAGAATGTCAAGAATATGGCATTACTAATGTATCAGTTGTTTTCAAGAGTGGATCACTGCTGATCTGTAAGGTTATGCTGAAGTGACCTGCCAAACTATATTGAATCTTATATTATTTGTACTCATTTCACAGGGCTTTCAATAATAGCTTACTAATAGAGATGAATGAGGCCTAGCAGAAACTTTGACACTGATCTGAAAGGCCTAAATGTTTGGAGACTGTGGATTTCTATTGCAGCATCAGAAATTGCACCTGCATATAGTTCCCTCGTTTAAAATAAAACTGAAACAAAYTCCATTTCTCAGTCACTCCCTTTCATGCAACCCTCCAGTTCCCCTTATTTTTTATTTTTAGCCTGATTTCTTAGGGAAATGAGCTTCATCAAATCCTATTTTCTCTGARTATGTGTAGCTTTGCTTCTCTGCCAGCCTCTCCCTGCAGTACTGTTTGAACATTACAGTCAGCTTTAACCAAATGGAACAGAGTGGAGATCTTRAAGATAAATTTCTGCAACAAGACTRAATAAAATATGGCCTGGAGGCTGTACGAGAGTGTCCAAAAACTTTCTCTGGTCTGTCAACAAACAACTAGCAGGGCATTTTGTGGCAGAGAACATACGTAGCCCCAGCTGTCAAATTTGCCAATTGCAAGTACATGAATGTGTATAATTCAATTAGAAAGCTGATCAGTCATGACACAAATATTCACTGCAAACCAGACTTAATTTGTTCGAAAACATAAGGAATGGCTTTGGTGTAATTATACCTTAACTTCTGTATCATCTGATGGCTTTGCCAGAGAAGGAATGTACCACTGAATGCTCAGCTCCTTATTTGAAGCATTTGCTGCCCTGCTCTCTGTGTGACTGTCTGCTTCCATAATGACAGGAACGGGACTAGCTATTCTCACACGTGAAAATTTTGGTGAAATTCCAGTACTTTCGGGAGGCATCTGAAACACAAAAGACTATTTTAGATTTTAAGCTTTTTTCTTGTGTGACAYGCACTTGTTCATAATAATCTATTGTCTATTAGAATCAGCGCAACTTCCACTCCTGCACAAAAATATGCTTCTTTTAAAAGGTGTCTGTTTTACCAATTGAAGGCTTTTCAAAATTCACATGATGTGACACTTCTAAAGATAATACAAATGCTTAAAAATCTCTCATCTGACTTACAGAGACATCCACAGTAGCAATGATTGTGTTATATCTGACTTGTCTTCCTCAGTGTTACTCTTTTTACTACAAGATATTATTTAATAAGCTGATCATATGAAATTTAGTGCTGAAATAGTAATTCAGCTTCCATGCATATTGATAATTAAAATAGTAACTTGAAAGCTAAAATAGTGTTTTATTTATATGTTTATCTATTTGCTTTCTCATTAGCTGTACAACTGCAAATTTTTATCTAAGTCTCTTAAGCAGTCTTATCTAAGCAGCTTCTTAAATTTGTGAAGATTCACATTGTGAAGATAACATTGTGAATATGTCATATTTACTAAAATATATATGCAACAGTAGCAGGCCATTCATCAGATTACTACTATGTCAGCATGAATCAGGGAAGCAATTAGAAGACTATTGCTAACTAACCCTCATTCATGAATATTTGATTTAAAGGCTGAACAGGGCTAAGCCATTTCTACTTTGTAAACACATCATGCAGATCTGCAAGGAATGTAGGAGACCAAACAGTGGCATTTTGGGGAACATCAAAGCTATATGAAAAGATCACTGATCCCAAAACGTGAAGGCTGAAAAACCTACTTGGRGAGTTTATACTTCTTTTGAGATTTCATAACTGAAAAAAAGCCTCAAGGATTTTACCAACTTTATTTTGAGAAAATGCAGCTTATGACTGGTATCAGTGGGAGGAAGATGGAACTTTCAGAGTGATGTAATCTTACTTCATAAAACCAGTTCCCATCACACACCAAAATAATAGTGGAAGGGAAGGCAAAGGTRAAGGGTGCTGAAGTCCGGCATTTGGGCTCATGGATGTACCTTGCATATGTCATGAGACAACTAAGTAGCGATAGTCTATGCCACACTGACCCTAAGCACTGAGGAAGTGATCCCAGTGGCCATACCTCCTGGAGAGACTGCACATGGATCACCCACCACGTACAAAGTTCCTCTGCATTCAGGATCTTGGACTTTAGCTGTGGCTATAGAGACTACATCGCCCACAATCCTGCTAACATGGAAAGCCAACAAAACTGTGATAAAATGCATATATGGAGGTGGAAACGATCTAATCTGTGCCATGCCCCATAATTAGAACTCTCACAAATCTATTTTATGCTATATATTTCTTTCTAAACCATGTGTGGTATATTTTGTTTTTCACAGAACTGCATCACTGATTATTTCCATTTTGTTATTTTTGTTATTAATCTTTTTGTTGAAGAATATTACACCTTCTCKTGTCAAACTGGAGGGTTGCTGAATTACATACATAAATATTTATCTATTCAATTTCTCAAAATCCTGTAAACAACAAACTACTGTCTTATTTAAGTATTTCCATCCTGCATACTATCATGGTGTGCAATAAAATACAACTATGAAAAAATGAAGGTACACAATTTTAATTATAACCCTCTTAATTTTAACGTAATTTGTTTAGATTATTTGTTCAATAGAGCTGAAAAAATTTCCAGAGTCAAAAAGAGAGTTACAAAGACATGAAATRATCTTGTCAGTAAAAATGATCCTTTCAAAAATTGTACTTGTACTTTTAAAGAATCCCARTATCAAATTACAGTAACATTTTTAAAAATAATTTATCCAGCCTACTGAATAGTTGAAGCTTCTAAAAATGTTGTGATAAAAATCAATGAAGCTTAGAACTGATAAGAAAAGTAAGAGCTTTATGCTTGTTAGCTGTCTACAACAGTGAAGCTAACACATGATTATGCAGCCTGCACCTGTCACGAACATGACAGTGAGCTCTGAAGCTTATTATTCTAGGACAGTGTAATACTAATTATGTCAAAAGAAGAGCAGACAGAGTAAAATAATTTTTGATATACGATGGCTGTTATAAATGTCACATACCATATAGTTACAATTTATTCAGTGCCACAGTCAGCTCTTTGTTGAGAAAATGAGTAATGATATGCTGTCCAACACTGCAGAAAGTTCACCAACTCTAGAAGAGCTACTTTCACAAAAGTAGCWTAATTCATTTTGGTAAGATAACAAATTCTCATCCCTCAAAGCTCCYCTTTCTCCATCTAACACTGAACATAATAGGTAAAAGGAAACTATAAAAAATAGCGCTCTCTCTCTCTCTCTTTTTTTTTTTTTTTTTAGTATTAGGGTAATTATTAGTGTGAAAAGTGGGGTGGAAAAGCTRAGAAAAATTATGTTTATATTGAATCTTCAAAGATCTTTAAGATTCAATATTAAATACATACGCTATGGTCAGCATAGACTCCAGAACTCCAATTCAAKCTTCCCATGAGTTATATAATCTATGAGCTACTTACATTTGAGACCTCAAATAGACTGTTAGGCAGAGATTTGAAAAAAATGATTTTCTAATCAGCTGATAATCAGTGAAAAACTTTGACAGTCTTTAAGCATCAACTAAATTTGAGAGAAAAGGGCTCCAACAAATTTAGAGAAAGCAGAAATCATAWTTTTTTTTGAAAACCAGGTTTCAGAACACTATTTGTTATAGAACAAATTAATAATATAGAGAACAAGTTAATAATATAGAGGCAAACAAAGCATAAATAAAACATTAGGACATATTTGGTATGAAACATGGAGATCTAAAAGATTAAAAGCATCAGTCTTGCCAGATAATATGGCAAACTTATTTAGCTGCTAATGAAGTCTTAAATATCATCCTACTTAATGTTTTAGGGTCTAAATAAAATAGGCACTGGAAAGAGATCATTTATGCAGGAATAAACAACACAAATTTGCCAGGCTTCATTATGTCCTTCACTGCTTGCACAGGACTTTCATTTTGCACTGATCCTGCACATAATGAATTTCATTCTTCTACAGCACTTAGRGAAATATCACTATTTGAGGTAGCAGTAAGCTGAATGAAAGTATGACATGCAAATATAATACATATTTTTGAAATATCATTACTAACAGCAATAATAATAAATACCTTTGAAGAATCAGTTGAACTATCAAGTGGCATTTCTACATAATATAGTTCTTTTGGGAAATCCTCAAGACAACACATTGAATATTCAAACAAATGCTTTTTAAAGAAGACATGCATTTCTGCTATGCGTAGAACAATCCCTGYATCAAAAACAGAACTGAAGTGTCCATCTCTTGCAGATGATGATCCAGGTCCTGATCTAAGGGAAGCTTTGAAAAGAGATGATTTTATCATCTGCCATTTAGAAGTACACTTTCTATAGCTATTCAATATTCATAAATTTTAAAAAATGGTAAAATATGGAAGTTGATTCAATAACAAATAAATGYATTTCCAACAATTACACTGATGGTTTGACTAATATTAGAGTATGTTATTTGTATCATAATTTTTCATTGGAGACTAGATAATGAAACAAGCTCTATATACAAGTTACAAAATTAGTGTAAAATGGGATGAGTAGATTTGAGGTTAACAGACTTAAATTTAGCTTTTTCTAGATGAAGCACCAGTATGTTCACTATCTAGTTTAAGCACCCACCACAGCAAACGCAGATTTAGTCAGTACAGTCCAAAGAGGCTCTGAGAATCATTTAGCTTACCCTAATTCGCCCAGCTAGCAGTTGATACGTGAGGCACTCTCTAGGCTCTGTAACTGCAACTAACTCTCTAGGCAACTTGAACTGCAGCTGAGGCACTTAAGAAAATTTTGACACCTACTTGTAGATACCTTACTGTCCTTACAGTTCTATGGTGAAGTAGAATACTTCCATTTCATTTGGTGCTTCATGGGAAAAAACCCAACCCTTTCCRAAAAGTTAATTTTAAGAGCTGCTACATTTCTTTCTGGATGGCAAAGGCTACTCCGAAAGCCTTGAGCAAATTCCCAAATGTACRAACCGATTCTGCTCTGGACTATTATGTCATCACCTGTATATCCAGCAGCTGGCCTTCAGATGCAGATGCACAGCATTAGGGCCCTGAAATTAATGGATTCTTACTCTTTAGCAGGACCATCCATTACTGTCTTTAATTCGCAGCGAAAGAAAYCGAGTATTTGCATAACATTTGGGGATTTAGGCAGAACACCTTTAAATAATACTCAGCCTTTCCACTTACACTAGAGCCAATTCCTCTTCTCACAAAAAGGCCCCCAAACTAAACAGATTTATTTCCGATGTGACTTAAGTCTCTAGAATTAAAAATATATACAGTCTATGCATGAAAAAAGGCTACAGAAGTAGTAATAGGAATTCAGTTTTGAGGCATGCTTCTTGCAGTGTCATTCAGGCTTATGAGTAATTGTGGAAAAGGTAATAATGATGCATTCACTCATAGTACTTGCAAGCTGACATAACTTTTGATTTCAGTGACGTTTCTTCCCGTTTACACAATTTAAAGGAAGTCAGAATGAGATTATCTCAGATACTGATACTCAACTCTGATACTTTTGGCCCCCAAGAGCAGTAGYGGAACTACATCAATTTTCTAGAAGGAAGAAAAAATTCATACCAAATAGAGGGTTTGTGTTGTAAAGTCTTTTTAAATAAATGTGGTAGCGAATTAAGTGAACCCATGTTATGGTCTGTTTCTTCTGGCTGGCCTTGGTGGCAAGACATTCTGTTCCTTCACTTCGCTTCTGCTTGTTTTGTACGATGTGTTTGTTTTTAGATGTCGTGGGACCTTTCAAGATAATGTTGTATCCATCTGCAAATCCAACAGCAGTTCAAAAATGGATATCAAATGAATGGTTATAATTCAAAAGATATTTCTACATTGCGTTGGAATTGACTGTCTGTACCTAAAAATGCAAATTTTGAACCCACTAATTTTTTTTAATGATCATGACACCATTTTTATTCTGCTTAAGCACTAGTTGAACACCTTAAAGATAATATTTCTCACATCATGGCTAAGATTCTGCATTGTCCTTGGAAACTAAGATGGATAGAGAACATGTTTTTTTTTTCTCTCTCTCTCACATAGGTAAAATACAGAAGTAAATTGCAGTGCTCTGTCCCTGTATTTCCCACGAAAAACAGAAAGGGTCTGGAAATCAGGAGGTTCCTATATAGCCAAACCCTACTTTTCATCAGCAAGAGAATAAAGGGAAAAGACTATACATAAGGAAAAGACAAAGAGAAACTCTCCCTCTGAAAAAGACTTGTTGCAAATAATACTTCCTATGCTCCCCTTGGCATCACACAACTCTTCACTTTGGACTGGGACTACAAAAGGTAAACTAATCCCACATTTAGGGCCATAGGATCTCCTGGTTTATCTGACATTCAATACACAACTTATTAAAAAGCTAAGCATCCATATAATGCTCAAAATTATTTTAGAATGTTGGTACCATCCAAATTACAAATTGTAACAGAAAAAGTAAAAAGAATATTTTTAAAAAAAGATGCACTCTAAGGACATATAATGGCAGTTGATGATATTTGCTAATATCAGAAAGCATTATTTCAACCATTCAAAACTCAATTAGGCTTCACATTACTGTATCAGATTTTTATGAAATGATTGAAAATTTAGTTTTTTAGCCACATTCACTAATAATATCATGTTGCTATTTATTTATTGCTTGTAAAACAAAATAGAAATCTCTGGAAAGCTTTTAATAGTGTTAGAATTTCTACATGAACAATATTCAAACATCTTTCAAAAAATGGACTATAAATTCCAACTCAAATCAAACACCATTTTATTAATCCTCAYGGCTAATGCTTTTTGATACTGAGAAAAATAGGAGTAATAATTAGAAGTATTACATTAAGTATGACACGGGTATAAGAAAATGTAAATTCTATTATGTCATTGTACAGTCCTTCCTCAATGAAATGTTTTTGCTGTTGCCTTCTGAGGCTCAGTCCTGCAGTTGATGGGGTCATTGGTAAAGTTTTGATTATTTGGAAAACTCTGAGGGAAACAGTTTTCTTGGGAACAATCATCTATCTGTTCCATCAGGTTCTGACTTAAATCTCATTAGAAATAGTGATCAGTTTTATTTAAAAWWWTTTTTTTGAATAAACCATTTAACATTTTGAGTTCTCTATCCAGTCTTTGTTATCTAACACTCACTTTGAATCAAATTTAAGAGTCCTCTCAAATCCACAGCACAATGCACTCTCACTTCTCTTTTTAGTGAATTCAGTTAAGGCCAAATATATTATCTATGGGTTTCTGTCCTTTCCTGTACAACTGGACCCTGATTCTGTAAGTGATCTTCAGACAGAAACCTGAACATAAATCTGTGAAAGTTCTGAAGTTCTGCCAGCGTAATGCTTGCAAAGACAGAGCCCTCATTCCCTGTTTCAATCCTGTTTTTACTCAGTAGAAATCAATAGACTGCAAAGTTTAGCAGGAGCATTCTTATTCAACAAGGAAAAAATCAAAAGAATCAGTCAGAGGGTATGAGGGGGAAGAATTTCTGCTAYCGCTGTCAAGACAGGAAAGGTCTTGTAAGGGCTCAGGAAAGCTCATCACTGCGAAACTAAGGATCCAAGCCCAGAGGACACCTCGCAATCAGCTCAAAAGCAATATATTACACTACCAACAACAAGCACGCTAGGGTTGTGAGTATGTATTTAATACTTAGTAAATAGGACTTAGGAATTCTTGCAGGTAGTATTTTAGCAATATAGTGAGCCATTCCTGAATTTAAATATAAAACCATTATTTCTAGACATTTTTCCATAGCACATATTTATTAAGTGGAAAAATTATTGGGAGTCATTTATTATAGTTACAATAGTTGAACATCCCAATTACATCGACCTGTTTATTGTTAGCTTGATCCAGTCCATTTTAAATATTAAGCACAGTATAAATGAAATGTGTTAGGGWCTACAGACTAAAAAGATGAGTTGTTACCTGAAAGTTATACTTATTCCAAAAAAGGAAGATATAAAAAAGTACAATTACCACTATATCACTATCTAATTCACTAAAGCTTTCACTGTCTTAATATATTCCTTTCTTGAAAGTCTACACAATTCCCCTGGTCTGTTCCTCACTCCAAATTGAAAAAACAAATCATATTACAGTAATTCTTAATAATAAATTTATAGAAAATAATTATGCATGCTTCAATGAAATATAAATGCCACCATTATTCCTGATATTTCATTGTCAATTGTAAAACAGAATTTACTTTAAATGGCCATGTTGTTTAGAAATGAAACTTAAACAATATCTTTCAGTAATGGCTTTACACAAAATATTTAGCATGCTCTGCTGATCATTTCCATTTCAATTCACCTTTATATGTTTTGGCCTACTATTGCCTTTTTATGTTTTCTATTCTTTGTATTGCATCACAGAACTATCAGGAGGAACACCTGCAGCATTTACTATAAGAAAAAAAATGATCTGTAATTATAAGCAAATGGAGCTGATGCAAGACAATCAGATTGATGGAAGGTCTTAGCATACAGCGCTCGTTTTCATAAGCCAATCAAACYGTGTATGTTTAAACACTGTACAGTAAGCAGACATCGCTCTGCTTTGCCAGCAACTGTCACACAGAGCAGTTCAATCTTTGTCAGTCACTGGAGATAACTGAAATTAAGCCACTAAACCAAAATTTTATCACTAAATTAGTGTTTCCTGGTTTAAAAATAAACATAGATATTTTGTCTCAGTGTTTACACAACATCTGGAAACTATTATGCCACAGTTCTTGATTTCACTGAAATTATTTTTCATCAGAAACTTCCGTTTTGTCAACTCCATTAGCTGTAAAGTAAATGCAGAAGTTGGAAATCAACTAGGCAAAGGAAAGTTCTACCAAAAAGACAGTGAAGTATCTCTAAATGATAATATATTGGACTGGAAAAACAGTAAGGAATATTTATCATACTGAATCTGATTTTAGAATATAGATTTAGAATTTAGATAAGTATGCAGGTGCAATTTGTTTGAGGGAGGGAGAGGGGCTACATAAGCTATTCAACACCAACATTTCTTTGCAAAATCAAAAGGAAAATTGAAAATCTCCAAGGAGAAWCTACTAAAACTAGGGGAAATTCCATTCTAAAACAGTGTTGGGGTGGGGGGAAAGCAGTGGAGATTGATCAGAGGACCAAGAGCAAATCCAGGGAGTCCTGTGCRAAAGGTTCAGCTGCTTTTAAGAAGATGGCAGTATGTCCATCCCATTTCCATCTCCCTCTCCCTCATTCTGAACCACAGTCTGCAAGCAATGCAATATTCCTTAACCCACTAATCCACGTACAGGCTTATATTTAAAGACCTACTGTGCATGTTACATAACCTGCTCATGCTTTGTAGAGCTAGGCAAGACACAAGGATTTTGTGTTTACTTTCCAAATTTGACAAATAGTTTTTCATAAATGAAAATCAGATACTAAACATATTACTACATTACATTCCACRTTTAAGTTTATTACTTATTTATTCTCTAATATTACTAGATATAAAKGAATACCAGATAAGAAATCTTTGTATGAAGCAAGAAGATCCATGGAAGCAAATTCAGGGATTTTCTGTTGCACCGTATCCCTCACATTGCGTTCTTTAACGCTCTTTCTTCCAATTAATAGCTGAGAAGCAAGCACAGCTTCACTGACCTAAAAATAATATTTATTTTATTCAGGATCAGTTCACCGTAACATTTATATAGTTTTTAAAATCTGATACTAGCAAGCTAACAATGAAAAATTAATTGCTCAGCATACTACATTTTAAAATAYGGAAGAAAGGAAAATATTCCTTTTCTATCTGACAGATGATACATACCACAGCTAAATAAATCATTACTGCTGACAACATAATTACTACACAAGTGATTTCAAATCAGATATCCTGATTTGCTGGATGCTACTGATGTCTATCCACATRCCAAATTCATATGCACACATATTAGGCAGTGTGTTGTTATATTTGCATTGAATCAAAGTAGAAGGAAACAGTGTCAGATCTGTCCAAGACAACTACTCAGACAACRTCCATTTTAACTTCTTCAAAGGAGACCCATGGCAGAAATCCCAGGGAACTGTAACTCCTGTCTTTCTTGTATTGTGATGTCTTGATTGCTTGTGCAAGTTGCATAAGATAACATCAAAGACAAAAAAAGCTCTTCAAAATATTGCACCAACCTGTGTGGCTGCTCTTACTGCAATCCAGGCCTGTGCTTTGTAACCTTCTGATAACAGTGCTTTCTCAGGAGAAAAAAGTTCTTCAGAAGATGTCTAAAATTTTACACCAGTTCATAATTAGTATTATAAATTATTACAGTAAAATATATTTTGATGATAGTACAAAGTCTTCAGGATTACAGAATTATTGTTTTAGTTAAAACAAAAAGTGTAAAAATCAGCACCAATTTTGTAAATTCATGGATTAATTGCTAAAACTGAAAAACAGAAAAACCTCCAAAACCACAGCATACTAATTGGCCACTACTTTGGAATTTTCTTAGAGCTGCTCATACTACCCCTACCACTGTTCCACTGTTAGCAGTTTTTTGATTAACTTTCCATTTTCTGGAATCTTAACTACTTCTTTTTCTCTTATGTTACACATTATGTTCAGAATCTAATGCTTGTAGCCACCTAAAGTGGTTATAGCCCTTTATATTTTCCTTGGTGTCACTCATGTTAATATTGAAAYTGAAATCTGGTAAAGCATACTTATTACTCTTTAGAACTCAAACTRAAATGTTCTATTTTCTTTGCAAGGTTCAAATTAACACATAATTAGGAAGGAAAGTACTCTGTTTATGTTCTGACTTTTTCCTGTTTTATATAGGAAAATATTTCCTGCTTTGAGGAGGCCACTACCCAAAAGATACAAAACATACCCTTAATTTGGAAGGCACCATCTCATCTGTCTGTGACACATCCTCTTTAACTTTGGCAAAATGCAAATATAATAGTGCTATTTCAAGGTATGATCTCCTTATTAACCTGTAAGAAACCACACATAGATAATAAATCTTACTATCACACATAGATAATAAATCTTACTATCAGACTAAGCATTATGATGATATAGTCTGGCTCCTGTATAAGACTTAGCCAAACAGCCTCACCAAACAAATCATTCATACAGCCTGCCTCATCTACTTAAACTGTATCATCTTTCAGAAAGCCTTGTGATCTTTATTTTAGGTCTTAGTGAGTCTAAAACATCCATACGGTATGCTTAATAACACAATGATTTAAGACTATGCCAAATATAATTCACATTATGTGCAGCAAAGATTCAGTAAACAAATGGCAAATATTCAGTAAAAAAAAAAATATAGTTTTGCCAAGTGATCCTTCTGTACAGAATCTCTATGGGTTCCTCTGCCTTTCTTTATGTTATATATCCATTGTCAGTTCCCTAAAACACAGATGGTTGAATCGGGATACAGGTCTTCAATTAAACCTTGRTAAAGTTCTTCTCTCTTCCAAGAATCAGCAAAAATACACCAGGTGTCCAGAACAGTCTTCCATTTCCTCAGTGGGCTCAGCTGAGGAACTCATGAACACAACTGCTTTCTCAGCTCTAAGTTCTGCACCAGAAGCTATACACCTTCACATGGACTGTCTTCCTCAGTTTCTGTTCTCCTCCTATGCTCCCTTCACCTTTGCRCTAGAAGTCTTATAAACCAAGCCARAAATCTGTGTATCTGAAAAACTTCTCCAACATTCCTGTTTTCTGCAGATTTTTTAGTCTTTTCATTCAGCTTCCTCCCGGCTCCGTAGAACTCTCCGGTTCTCTTTCAGGAAGTGACTGTCCTGGTCTTAGCAATAAACTCTTGTTCATGCAGTCATTCTTCTGGCTGGAGTCATACAGTACAGAGTTGCTGCTCAGCTGGTGCAATAAATTCCAGCTTAAATGTGATTTGTGTGGAGCAATATACCAGAGTCACAGAATGCAGTACAGTTCAGAAGAGGGCAAGCTAAATAGCAAGATCACAAGTTCTACAGTTAGCTGACCAAATTTTAGTTAATTCCTAGTCTTGYTAACAAAAATAGTTGTCAGATATCAAGAAACAACTCTAATTAAAAAAAGCCCAAAGATATCTGAGACCTTGTAGAAGGGTGATCCGGAAATTCAGCCCTGGCCTCTAAAGTAAAAAGCCAAGATTCATCAATGTTGCTGTACAGTCTTTTAGAAAGACTGTACCAAATTAAATGAAGAAGGTAGCAAAKAAACTTGGAAAACATCACCACAATGCAGTTCCATACTATCTTCCATCATCTTGACCACTTGCAGAGGTTTATCATCTGCTACTGCTTCTGTATTCAGAGTTCTAGTTCATTAACCTAAGTAACAGAATACTCAAACTATTAAGGCAAAAATAACCAATAGGGATGGTATACACAAAATATTTACTTTCCAAGCTGGAAAGTAAAAATATGTCATGCCCCCCAAACAGCTGTGGAAGTAGATCCACCAGCAACTGGACTGCTGAGCTGCTTTTGTGCTTCCCAGTACAATTCATGGGATGCCTATATCATGATGGAGGAGGAAGGATGAGCACTCCCACCATCAGTCAGAAAACTATTTTGCTCATATGTACATGATATTAACAAATCATCAAGTTAACGAATCAATGAACTAGTGAATAAAGTAACTAGAGAATTAACAATTTAGGCTAGTCTACAGAGATAACTCTTTGCTTGCTTACTTGTTTATTTATTTGTTTAGCTAATAAACATGTGAAAATAAAGTTTGTTTCACACATTATGTTGTCCTGTAAATTTGACAGATCRCATTGAACCTTGACAAAAAAACCTAAGGTCCAATGCCCAATATATCAGAACTGATTGACAGAATTTATTGGCTGGTTTGGTTCYGCTCTTTAGACCCCTTCTATGCTGAGAAGTAATGCCAAAGTCACTGTCCTCACATCTGTTACAAAGGCATTTCCTATGCTCCTTCTGCCTCAGTTCTTCTGCATGTTTCTGTCTGCCTGGATTTCTATTATCTAGAAGGCCACAGCTCATCTTCTAAAACATAACTAAAAACTCAATTTAATTAATATATCTGTTCCTGGTGTTGGCAAASAAGGTACAAGTTTGAAAATAAAACTGAAAGTTGTAACTTTGTATACTCAAAAAAATATTTAAATATCAAAAATATATTTAAATGTTTTCAACATTTATTTTACAGGAGAGTATGCAGCAGTTCTTCTATATTGTTATAGAAGAAAAATCACTAAAACTGTAGAAGGTGCTTCATAATAGAAATCTCACATCAGATCTCAGAGAAAAAGTCAAAAACTATTTTCATGTGTGATTAAAGATTTTAAGTTATCAAACAGTTTCTTACTCAAAGTTTTGGTCATGTTGCTGGCTCACTTTTATAGCCTCCAAGAGGTTCTCAACAGCTAAACATGACTTGTTATTACCCGCTTCAGTTATCTGGCACTCCACCTTACCTAAGAAAGAAATACAGAAAGCAGATTTACAAGATTGCTTTTCTTTTCTAAGATCCATCCTGKTTTTCCCCCCCAGGAAAGCTGAACTGCATATTGCATTATCTATTCTTTTGTGGATAAGCACAGATTTTTTT
Organism: Rhea americana; assembly: GCF_003343005.1. Taxonomy (NCBI): domain Eukaryota; kingdom Metazoa; phylum Chordata; class Aves; order Rheiformes; family Rheidae; genus Rhea; species Rhea americana. Next base: position 2,071,700 of record NW_028186856.1, on the reverse strand, counting down.
CAGTTTGTTTTAAATGTAATGCACAACACTTGCATAACAAGTTACCTCATAGAGCAGCTAAAACCATTAAAATTTCAAATCATAATGACTCCTAATACCACTAAAATCCAAATACAAGYAAATACTGTAAAATTCATTAGCTTTGTTAAATCRTTTAGAAATACTTTATAAGCTTGTTATCTTCTTTACTTTAGATTGATGTAAAGAAGCTAATTAGCTTTCAAGTATTCTAAACTTCCTTGGATATACCYTTTGATCCCTCATAACATAGAGGTGGGAAAAGTTCTACCGTAGTTTTGAAATAATTTGTGGCATAATGTACCATGATCTATACATAACATGGTATGTACATACTGGCATATATAAACATAGGAGAGAGATCAGCRTGTGCAAAGTGGATTTTATTTACCTATCTGAAAAAGAAGTTCAGCTTCCATATCTAATTTTTTTGTTGCAGATGACCTGCAAAGCTCCAATGCTGATTCTAAATGTTTGAGAGCATGCAACCATTGCAGTGGATCTTCTCTTTCTTCTGAAAGAGAAGCTATTTTTTCAGCTAATGTGCATCCTAAAAAAAAAATAAATGTTAGTGAATCATTTAATAGAAAACCAAGTTGTGCAATGAGTTCCTTACAACAAATATTGTTACATATTTGCTGTTACAATACAATTCTCAAAAATCTAACTGATTAATGGATACAGATAGGGAACTATAAAGCTGTTTCACCAATGTATGTATAATGTCAGTGAGGCTTACCTAAGCCTAATTTAGGTTACACAATACAAACCAAACCTTTCACAAAATATCTGGAATGACTGATGGTAAGTTAACTATAGCTTTACTTGACCTGGCTGTTATATGCAAAACCAGAAACTCCTCTGAGCATTTTCCAATTTCCAAAATTCCTTTTGTACTAACCCTGTCTGAAAGCTTCACTGATGAATTCCATAGCTTTTAGACTATACTCTGCAATATTCAWCAGTTCTCATAGGGTATTCCTAAATAGGTGGATTCAGCAGTAGGAACTGATCAAACAATTCTGTGAGTGATTTTGTACATGCCTACATTGCAGTAAAGCACAATAGCTGGAGATCTCTAGAGCAGAATAGCTGATGCTGAAGACCTGACAGCCACACTACATGCATTTCAGAGCATTTACTCTGAACTAGCTCTAGTCTGGTCCTAAGGACTAAACACCCAGCAACGGCTGGAGTGCATGTAGTGCACTCCTGGAACACACCCTTCCACAAAAGCAATCTCACATACTCTGAGGCTGCTCCATAATGTGAACCAAAGTGCAGTGAGTGGAGATGATCAGGAGATTTGCTTCAAAAACACACTCCAGATATGAACCAAAATGCTAGCATTGTCTCACAATGGAGTATGAGRTAACAACATTTTTGATGGTGTCTTGATTTTAAAACTGAATATTCACTTTTTATTTGAAATATTTATATAGTCATCTTTGCACATACTGTTGAAGAAAAAAATTAAACAAAATAAACTAGGACTATTGGAATTATATCATTAGCAACAAACTATAAGATTGTGTTGAAATAATACAGTGGGTTCAGATTAACAAATTATCTCCAATGTTTCATATAGGCAGCTAAAGCAAGCTGCATTTTCTTCCTTACCTTCTGGTGAAAAAGGAGTAGTAGCTTATAGCCTTAACACCATTCCTAACCAAACACATCATTCTACCTTATCTCTCTCTAAACTATACAGCTATATTTTAGTCTATCATAATTCAAACATACCCCGAAAAAAGTTTAGCAGAAGGGATATGGAAACAACCTTAATATTTTACTTTAATATTAACTATGCCATTCCTTGATAGTCAAAATTAGTTTTTTGGTTTTTTAACAGAACTATGATTGTCTTAATGATCTTAATGACTGTCTTCTGTTACTATCAGCATATATCCAAGTTTACATATAAAGAAAAGTCATACATTGTTAATTACATTGGATAGATGTTATTAAGAGGTTAACAACAATGAGAGTCACTATTATTTTGTTAGGAAAYAAAAGTATTAGAGAATTATCACTATCATCTCATATGCTTTGATATCATTATTTAGTTCCCATATAATTGCTCCTAAAGAGATGGGATATACACAGGAAGTTTTTACACAATAAGTGCTTTATTAGCAATTGGAAAAGCACTGTTAATGTTCCCTTGTAAAAAACTGAAGTACACGTTAGTTTCACCAAGCTATAACATTTATATATAAACAAAGTCATATTCTAAATCTCTGTTGTTTATAATTGCTCTAAGAATTGTACCTTGCTTATACAGATACACGTTAAATGGAGCCAAACACGCATCTACTGGTGGCTTTAAAAATATTTTTGTATAATGAAAATAATTGGTTTATTACATGTGCTTCTGACACATCAATTTATCCGCTGATACATAAAACACAAATGAAAACGAAGGAAGAATGAAAAGAATAGAATATTGCATTTTTCTTACCAATTCTCATTTTGACTTGTGCTAGCAAGTTGATATGTGGTAGGTAGATATTTTTTGGAGGTAGGACTGGACAAGCAAGGGTACTGTCTTCTATCTGCTGTTCAATTGGTTCTCCATATAGAAAAATCTATGAAAAAAGTATGTGTTGTAAAATTAAATTAAATAAAGTAAATTCAATAGCATTTTGAAAAGGTAAGTTAGAAACTTGCAAAATCCTGGAATTCTACTGTATCTCATCAAAACTCACTGGCAAAGAGCCTGATACTCCTGAACTCCTTCACTTCAGTTTGTGATTGTCCTCTTTGCAGAGGAGGAAAGTTCTGTGTTTGGTACCAAATGAACAAGAAACAACGAACACCAACTAACTCTTGATCAGATTTATTAGTATTAGGCTTTGACTTCTAAAAGCAAACTCCCTCAAATCAGACGGTCATTAAGAACTCTGAGTAACCCCATCACTAGAAAGAAACTGTCACTTCTAAAAAGAAATCTGACATCCAGCAAAGGCCAGAAAAGAAAAAAAGAAATAACATGGCAAGTGTGGACCAGCCAAACTTTTCACTCAGGAAAATAAGGCAATGGGGTCATGCTGCAAGCTGTAAGTCTTTTGAAGGTTAACAAGTTTAACAACTGGTAGTCTAAGAGTTTGAAGTTATTTATATAATTCTTCATCACTCTGGGGAACAAATATTCCAGCAGGTTAAGCTATTGTATTAGGAAATATGAGAAAAGAATTTGACTGGACCTTTTCTTTAGAAATAGTATTGAAAAAGRGCATAGACTGCAGATGAGAATGTCTATTTTTGAACTACAAAAAGGGTAAATAGTATATTACTATACAGGCCTCTTACAGATTTCACCAACATATACTCACTGCTTTAACAATAAGTTCATGTGCCAAAATTAGTAAGTTTAATGGTTCCACTGTGGAAGAGTGATGTTCGGTGTCCTCTGTTTGCTGCGCTAATATGTCTGCCAGCAGAAGCATACTTTTCGCAAGGGTCAAAGAAGCTGGAGGGGAAATGAATGTCTCCTCTTGGAGTAAAGTGATGATATTCTGTTTGAACACAGATAACATAAACCAAAGAAGTTACTGCTTTTGCTGTCTGTTTCTAAGGAAAAATCATACAAAGTGAAAACAATGTACTTTAGAGGCAACATTTCAAGTTTATTTAATTCTGGCATCAGCTGTTCTGACTCTACACAGAGATGTATAAAATGAAAGCAAAAGAAGTTCCCCCACTGTGTTCAAACCTGCAGAAGTTGTTTAATTCCTGCCACGGGATGTCTTTCTTGCAGGTCAAGAATAGCAGTTTGAACCATCATATCAGCCTGAGTCTCAATATCACCAAAGGTTTCTGCCTCTAGCATTACTTCTTTTATCAGAGTTCTCTGTTCCACCATATCGTTTGCTAAAAGCAGGAAGTATATGAAGAATAAAAATAGAATAGAAATAATTTTACATTACCATCTTCTCCTTCCACTTTTTAAAAGTCACTTCCATACCAAAAAAAAATTACTGAAAATCAGACATTACAGATTCCTCTTCCACTGTCACATTGCATCACACTTGCTTTCAAAGCAAAAAAAAAAAAAAGGTATGTTTTTAAACTGTTAATATTGTAAATTCATCCAGATGTGTCCTTTTTGTGTAAGCCATCAGCATTAGAATTAGAATTTTGCAAATTAGATGTCCTTCTCATCCATACCTCTACATATTTAAATATCTGATTTTAGTTATCACTCCAAATAGTAACTTCTCCTTCACAGGAACTGTTCAGGAGAAATTAAGACCAAAGTCTGGCTACAGATCTAGACTTTAGAATTTTGATACTTGACTCAGCTTCAGAGTTTATATTAAGTTTATAGAACTAAGTAAAGAAAAACATTTTTATTTGTAATCAAACTGCAACAAATATATTCTGTGGTATCTCACTTAAATTCGTAGAAATAAAAGAACCTGGAATATGATGTTTTCATTTATAGGAGACACAAAAGGTGAAAAAAAGAAAAGTATCTGACGTTTTTAAAAAMTAGAATAAATAGCTGCAATAAGCTTTTTTAAAAGAAGCATTCCTATTTAGCTTAAATGAAACTTTTTGTTGCACAAGTGATTTATCAAAAGGCAATAATCATTAAATGAACATTAGCATAATGCTTTTTGTTTATATGCTATGGGAAGAGATTATACTCAGAAAAACATTTTCCTTGCTGTCTTGAATGAATTAAATGAAAATAATTGCTCAGCGATAATAAATCCCAGCAATTAATGGTAATATTTTTATTTGTGAATAAAAATTGAGTTCAAATAGGCTCACTTGCCTATTATACTCTAACAGTCTAAACAAAAAAACAGTTATACCTTCCATATCAGCAACACCATGTATGTGTGTTACTAATGCAGATGCTAACATCGCACGACACTTTAGCCACAGACGTATGTTCATATGATCTTGTGCTATTATACTGTGAGGCAGTCGAACATCTTCAGTGCAAGAATCCTAATAATTTCCAAAAGCAAAATAAGGGTTATGGTCTGAGTGAACTCCTTTACTACAAAAAAAGCTTTGCTTAATTCAGTACAGTTATCAGTCTACCATAAATCAAAATAACACAAACATATTACAAATAATAATAATATAATTATAATCAAAAGTCTGCTTGAAGGTTAGATGCATTATTCTCGAATAACAGGTGTCCGTTTATTATTTAAATTAAAATCTACAGAAAAATTGAAATGTAACAAATTAGAATTAAACCAGCTTCTGTGAGAGAGTCCACAAATACATCTATATAGTAAATGTATCAGTGAAAAGCATAGGATTAACTAAAGCATTGCATGATGCACAGCTCATGAAGAAAAATTCTAACAGTTTGGACTTAGGAAATATTCTGAGCATCTGCTTCTTACAATTAAACCCATTAGAGAGAAGTTTTCCTTTATTCCTCTCAAACAGGACATAATACAGAACTCTAAGGCAAAGAATGGGCTATTCTGGTAGTAGAACAGTGAAATAACATGTTCCAGCACCTCACTAGTCATAAGAACCAAAAATGAAAGTGACACGGTACTGGAACTGATTGGGAGAGCTCTCAGCGCAGCGTCCTGTGCTACCTTCAGTCTTTCTGCTACTAACACTTACAGTCCACATGCTAAAGGTTTGKGCCAGCACAAAATAAATCCATGCTGCACAGCTTGTGTGTTACTTGTACAAAAGATCATCACTTGCATAGATACATCTGAGGAAAAAAAATGGCCGTAACTCATATCCTGGCTACAGGGCAGGCCAAAAGAAGTGTTAGGTCCTAAGCTCTGTGAGACCAAGTGCAGAAAGACAGAAGACCCTGATATGCAACACAGACAAAGAATGACTACACTGCCGTAAAAAAACAGTCTTATGTTGTATAATGTAATCCATGTAATATGGATGACTGCTACGTTCTAACATTCTGAAAATCACTCAACACTTAATACAAGCCTTCATATATTAAAAAAAAAAAGTATACTTACACATACCAAATATTCCCTTCCTTGTTTTTTTTCTTGAAAATGTGTCACTTCCATCCTAAAAATGTTTGCATCTTGGAGAAGTTGAATTGCAGAGAAAGCCAAAGCAACACTGTGATATGGAAGAATATTATTAAAAAATACAAATTATATTTGTCATTTTATGCTTTTATCATATTAGATTCTTCACTTCTGACTACAAGTCAGAAATGTGTATCRGCAGTTATCCATTAGTTTTTGCTTCATTACAATAAAAATAAACTGCACATAGAGCATATTCTGAATTTGCAGCCATTGCATCATGAAAGCAAGAACACACAGCAGCAGGAGACAAGGTTTTGCCAATGATAGACATAACCTGGTAAAAACGCATAAGCTAGCACACAGTGTCTTTAGGTTGGGAGTGATCAAAACAGAACTCTACTCTGTTTCGGATACATGTCTTTCTTCGGGATGGACTTTTACAAATTAGAAGATGCAAAAACATTAAAAAGGACAATATATAGTGGAGMGTTCTGTACCCAATCCTAAACCAGAGAAGTAAGAAAATACCCTCMCACTGAAAGTGTTTCCAGGTTATTTGTTAAGCCTTTTGTTAAATCCCTGTGACCTACTCTTACAGGATCTTAGCAAGCACCATCATCTCAAAATGAAACTAAGTGTCCTTATATAATCTCTTCAGTAAGCAATCGTGATATTGAGTCTGCTGCCTCCCCCTACCATCATTAAAAATCCTTTCTGACTCCAAACAGCATCTAGATTGATACACACATTATTAGGGCTGGTGCAGGATTAAATTAGACCTCACATTTTCAAAAATTGAGTTGGGACCYSAAATTTTGACAGATTTCTTAAAATATTAATTACTAGGCTTTTTTCCCTTTATATATTGTCTTTTAAAAAATCTCAGATACATTGTTCAATTTTCATGATACACAGCTCCAGTGCAACACTTTGGGGAAAAAATAATATTTTGAGGATATGAAGACATTTGCAAAACCAATTGGGAAAATCTTTTATTAACAGGATTTTTCCCACAAAATATGCTGCTCAGAGTGTTCTGAGAAGGACTACAAGAGCTAATGTCTCATGGGTATCAGTTTTCCATCTGTGAATTTTTCCCTACATTTGTAAATGTCTACTTTCCTACTTCTTTTCTAAAACATTTGGTTTTCTTGCAATACTGTTTATTCTCTACCCACTGAAACATATCTTTCTAATGATGTAAAAATATCTGAGAGCACCCCTAGCTCACCTGTAAAAATTTTTTTATTTAATTGTTTAAAAATTTATAACTCAAATTCTAATCTATGCTGAAGTCTCCCTTTACATAGGTCTGGCTGCTATGATGTAAAAGAATAGCATAATTTATGGACATCTTGAATCTTTTTCACACTGCCAGAGTAATGTAAAGGGTCTTTATGGGTTCAGGTTCTCTGTGAATTTACTGCTTTTGAGAAGTGCTAGATTAGTTGTCCTACAGGCAAAGTTCTTGATTTATATACAAAAATGACAGAACAAGAGCTGCATTACTCTAAAACTACTCACATTATTCTGCCAATGTATCTTTACATATGGGATAATTAACCTCCAGAGGTAAGAGGGTAGGTAAAATATTCCTGCCATTTCCGATTCTGTCCTGCTTGTTGTTTTCGTGATGCAGAATTGGATGGATAACATCAGTTCAACACAAATAGACCCCAAAGTAATGAGAACCAAAATCATTAATATCTTGCCTTTCAGCTCTCAGAATTTAATCCTTATGACTCTCCTTCATCATCCCTTTACCTCAGTTTTATTCAACAAAATAAAACCAAAATAAATCAATGTTGAATTTGATGATAACCTTCTCTCTAACAATGAAAAGATGAAAAAACCCTTTGCTTATAAAAAYAAAACACGCAGTAAGGTATTACAATGAAATATCCTATCTGCTTTCCTTTTATTAAGGGGCATTTTCCCTCTGAAAAAAGGCATCAGAATTAAAATTACAGCAAAAACTAACATTTTTCAAAACCCTGTTTGAGACRCTATGACTAACATTTCTCAGGTAAGATGCAGAAGGTGCAGCACCAAAGCACAGATACAGGCTTTTAAGAAATATTAACCTAACTTCCTGAGCACCATTGTCTCCGGTTAACTTCAGCACTAAGCAATTCTGAAAAAGAGGCCACTTTTACTTACATGCTTATATATAAATTTCACCAGTAAAATGTAGACCACAAGCCCAAATGTTTAAATATATACATAGTTTTAAGAACTAATGTGTTCAAATAAGGAGACAAGCATATATTTGGATAATTAGACATCTCACATTCTTAGGATGGACACCATGTCTGTAATCTCACTGAGATCAATAGAATTATTTCTATAAATAAAATTATTCTCAGGCATGATTTTTTTGCAGGACAGAGGCCGTAATGTAGAAGAATCCCTTGATGAAATTTTTGTAACTTTCTTTTGCTGTCAACAAGAGTGATGTGTCTATGCATTTCCTTTGACAAAACACACATCCTTTTATCAGCTAAATCAGAAAATGACAAGATGATCAAAATTGGAAAGCACAGCTGACTATAACAATTTCGCCACTGAGTCATTTCGCCACAGGAAAARAATGATGAATTTCTGTAATATCATGCAAAGTTTGATTTCTAGGCTGGCAGGCAGGAAACATTCAGCTGTCTGAAGGAATACTTCATTTGTATCTGAGGCAAATATATCAGCAGTTTCCATGGATGGCAATGCAATAAAATTGCAAAATAGGGGGGAAAAGAATCGAAACCCTTGGTTGGTTGTTGTTTTTTCCTGCTACCTGACCACTCACAATATATAAGGCCCATAACAAACACATCAAAAATTTGCAAGTCCCTAAAAATAATCCATAAAATGCTTGACGTCCATTGGAACCCTTGATACTACAAAAAATGTTTCTTCAGTTTGAGACAAGGTATAAGYCAAGTGAGAAAACATACTAGAATATAAATGCCTGGCCACTGCACTGAAAACTAGTTCACATACTGGAATCATTTTAACAAGGTGAAGTCATAACTTTCTAGTAATACAGATTTACTGAGTCTAGTATCTAGCTAACCTTGATTTCATCATACAATATCGCATAAACCTGTGTACTGGTCCTTAGCTGACACCACTAGAGAGCTTTATAAAGTCAAAATAGCACTCAAAAACATGAYGAAGTTACTGCTCAATGATCTGTTGTTTCCTCTTTATTTTTGGCAAATTAATCTCATTCACAGCTCCAGAATGGATTAATATTTCATGATGACAAATGTCCCCACGCAGTCTGCAAGATGTTACTCCCCTTTCTTCACTAATTACCTTACCAGCTGTATATAAAATAATCATAGCCCTAATGTCTGAACTTTTAGGAAACTTCTACCTTTTAAAATAATACAAAGAAAATGCAGAAGAAAGACCATGCTGCAGGACTCTTTTACTGCTTTTGTTTCACTGGTCTATACAGCACTGTGCAGCTGCTATCCTTGTAATTGTTTTAATATTCCTGTAGCATAGCAGCTAAAAAGGAACTCTGCTACCTAAATACTATCTGATTGAAACTTCATTTATTCTCTCAAGGTAGCAGGCAGGAAGAGGAGGAAGGAGGCCAGTTTGCATTTGACATAGAAGAAAACATTTAGCTTTTTTAATTAGGTAAAAAGGCAAAAAAAAAMCCCTAGAGACTAGCTCATCTATTCGCCACCCAAATCACCTACTGCTTCACCAGTAAGAGTGTGCAAGCAGTCTTAATCAATAAGAGTATACCAACAAAAACAAATAATAATTTTGCTTTTCGGTTTGTGCTTAATATAAATGTATGCTTTACTGTAATAATTTTGGTGGGTCTAGTCAGACTAGATTTAACAAAAGTAACAAAACACTGATTATATCCTTCCTAATCGCAATCTAATCTGACAATTGACAATACTACACCTCTATAGGCTGTACCTCTAATTAACAACTATTTTTACCTTTCAAAAATTTTCAATTTAATAAAAAATGGATTAAAAAGAGCTGAATAGTAATAAAGAAAATGTTGTTAAAACTATTATTCTTCTTATACTAATCAATTTAATATTACAGGTATAATAAGGAAAATAATTCTAGATAAAAGACCAAAATAATGTTCTGAAAATAACATCTGCAAAGAGCTTATATGTTTGTGTATGCCCCATATATTCAAAGAACAGCACAATCGTGATTTTATGAAGTTCCTCCAACGGAATTCAGAACCTCAGAAAATCTCAGAATTTGGAAATGGTAATTCAGAAGAAATATCTGGCAGCCCATATGAATACAATAGTATACCACACTCTATCATTAATATTCTTATAAAATTTATTCTAATATATTAAAGCTATATCAATGCTTTTTAAAAATTATAAAATATAATATTAACATTTCAATCTGACAGCAATGAGTAAATCAAGAGGAAATACTCTTTAAGGACAATAACACAGGGCATTTTAGAACAAAGTAGAATTCAGCAAGCAGAGATAACAAGATGAGTGCTCTCTGCTGTACACTTTAAAGTTATAACAAAAGCATGACCAAACACATCCAGACTTTTACTTTAATAAAACAGTAAATCTTGCTGGTTTTAATTTGATCTCATGTAAGACAGCATCATAAAAGTACCTCGCAGAAAAAATCACAGGTCAGTAAGTAATGATTTTTTAAAAAGCAAGATAAAGCAATAATAAAAAAGAAATCCCTGTATAATTCACATTCCTGGACACGTTTGTGCATTTATTAAAGTTGGTTACTAAGAGTTAAAATATTTATGTAAATTTGTACTCACAAAGAATTCTAAGAAAAGATTTCTATATAGGTTTTTGTATCTTCTATATTTCAAGCTTTACAATGTACAATTGCTCACAGTATTATTTACCTGAAAGCTGCTTGATGCCTTTGCTGAGAAATAGCTGCAAGTTGAAGCTTGGCCTCAATAACAGCCTCTAATTCTTCAGCAGAACACCAGGAAATCTTCCCATCATATTTGTTCTGTATGTACTGCACAAGACACTTAAGATTTTCTTCAGCTTCTGTCAGTAAAATCCCCTACAGAAGAATATAGCATCACATGATTTCAAAAAATAAAGGAAAATTTCTTAAAAGGTATTATAGTCTGTTATGCACTACTACCACCACATCTTGAAATCAATCAGCTTGAATACAATATGCCTTCTCTATAAGTAGTGGTGGTGGAGAGATCATTTTGATTTTTGGAGGTTTATAAGTTCAACATGTTGATACTACCAATGTCTTTACTGTGCTTTTACTGTTGTAGTTTATGCTTAGCTACATTATACATTGAAAAAGAGTATTCTAAGGCTTAGCAATATTACTCAATAATTTTTCATTCTCACCTTTCTTATAGCTATACTTGATAACTTTATACTTTTTATTATACTTAGCAATTTAAATAATAAAATAATAAAATACAATATGAAAGATGCTACAAGTGTTATATTATCTTCTAACTATATTTTGACAGAATACTTGGGTGCAGAGTGTATCCATTTGCAGTTGCTCATTTCACGTTCAACCATAACTTACAGTCTCTCTAACAAACAAGGCTGCAAGAATCTGAGAAAGCCAAAGCATATCCAAAAGAAAGTTCACTTTAAATAAAAGCTCAGTTATGGAACTTTCAGCAGAATTTAAAAAGAATTCAAAGGTTTGTTTTGGCCAGTTTCTTCAATGAATTTCAGAGCTCTTAAAAGAACAGAATGGTAAAGAAAAACCAGAAGTTTTAGAAATATCACACAGAATCACAGAACCACAGAATAGTTGAGGGTTGGAAGCGACCTCTGGAGATCATCTAGTCCAACTCCTAAAGCCAGGGTGTCGAGCAGCACAGTCCCCCAGGATATATTATCCTTCTTACAAAGAGCTCTATTCAAATTAATTTAACATTTCTACTTCAGTTATTTTCATGCTACACCAAAACTTTCTAGTCTGTGGCATAAAATTCATTCCCCATTTCTCCAGATGTATTTTGTACATTATCCTATCTGTAACAGTGGCCAGAACTAGATATTTCCAAAGTGGAAGCCCTCAAGAAAGAAGAATATGCCCTCAATTTTTAGCTTATCCTGATGTGAAATGGTCAAGCAGGAAGTTTAAATTTTAAGCAAAACTTAAATATATCAAACAAGCTAGTAAGCTGTGGTATGCTTTTCCCAAAGAAAAGTATCAGAAAGAAGAGGATGAAAAATTGGAAACAACTAATAAATAAAATGGATTTTTTTTTCCTCGCTTATTACTCTTCTCTTTATTTTTTCCACTACGTTGGCTGCATTCAAGTAGGTGGCATTTACTGTAAAAGTATGTCAGTGTTCAGTATTCTTCTGTGAAAATGTTACCATTATCTCTTTTACTTAACCATAACCTTGATGATGCAATTTTTTTCAAGGTGTAGTACAAACTAATAGAATGATTTGCTCATAAAACATTTTGGATATGGTACAGAATTCATTTCTACTTAATTGTAGAGCATACTGCCCCAACCGTCTCTCTGAATTGTTCTACCAGGGTCATCTCTGAAGGCAGATGATTTTATTCTTCAAATCTCATTCAGTTTTTATCCTTATTGAAACAGTCATATTGACATCTGTTTGTGACAATACCACATTGATATTAATTACAGCATAAACTAGACTAACCACTAGAAGTATTTGAAAAAGTGCACTGAACCACTAAGACTTCATCTATGCCTAGTAAGATTAGAATCAGATTAGAAACAGAATTTTCTAGTCCCTTTATTCATGCCATCCTCCTATCGTAATTTCTATTATATTGAAAACATTTGCCATATTTCAGAACAGTCACCAGTTTCTTAAACCATTTTTCCTAAACAAGATTACCTTCAGCATGGCCATGTTTAATTCACCTTTACAGTCAACTAGCTGCACCAATGTGCCTCTTGGTTCCCGTTTTCTTGAATTCGTATTAGCATTGACTGTCAAATACATTTCAAGAGAAATTTCAGATAACAGAAGCAGAATCAATACATTTCCAGAATTTGAAGAACATATATCTTTTTTCTCTCTTTTATCTTTAAGACTCAGTACTAAAATAAGTAAGCAAGAACAGAAGACAGCTCCAATTTGAGATATTAGCAAAAAAAAATTGGAAAAATCTTAATGTTTTTTCCAATAATGACTGATTTTTTCAGCAACATTAATATGAATATTGTTTAAAGTATGACAATTTAGTGCATGTACAGTTGTTAAAAGTGAAAACCTACACTTTAAATGAGTTGCAGAATAAACTCACTTTTTTACCACCCTTATAAATTACCTTTTGTATTTGATGCCATAGCTCTTCTTGGCTTTCTCAGGCTTCTGTTATCAATAGAATATATGTTTTTTTCCACTTTTTCAGGTATATTATTTATTGTGGCAGAAAGGGAAATGATGAAATGCATTTTGGCTAAGGTTAACTTATTCATAATTTGTTGATTGCACAGTGGAACCATTGCTAAAGACAGACTCCAGTTAAATATATCTTCTAGAACCTACAACAAAGTTGGAATTAGTTTGAAATGATATATTTTACACTATTGCTGTTCAAAGCATATTCTGCTTCTATTAATAATGATGTTTATTAACATACAATAAATATGACACATATTAGTAATATGCCCTTAGTCATTATGGCAGAGTTTCTSTTTTCCCTTCCAAACCTATTTCAGCCCCTAGTAGCACTTGTTAGAGCCTCAGAAATCAGTCTTCCCATATCATAGTCACCTATGATATTAGAGCTATTCCTGTATGGGTTTTAGTTTTTTTGCATTATCTATAGTGCTTTTGGAGCTAAGATGGCCAAAAAAAGCAGGCAGCTAAATCATTAATTCAGAAACCCCAATTCAAAACAAATTCTGTTTCTACAATTGACCCTAACTAGGAAGATTAGGAAGGAGAAAAACTCTTCTGTCACACCATTCTAGCATATTTCACATAATCTTCTCAATAATTATTATTCCGTTCCTCTTTTATCCTGAGTTTAATATTCTCACTTTATATTAATAAGTTTAAATCACTTTGTAAAATCATGTCTGTTGAAATCACAAGCTCAAATAAAACAACTTCAAAATAAGCCTGAAACAAGTTAAAACACCTGTGTTAATGATCAAAAGCTGTCAAAATAGAAATCTCACTTCTGTTTTCTAGTATTAGCTGTTGTAAGAGACATACAAGCTTACTGTAAATGAAGAGATGAGAGCAGAGAAAATAWGTGGAGTTGTTTTMTGATYTATCAATTTGTTTGTATGATATAGTTTCTTATAYATATTCTACTAACATTTACTCCTACTGTTTTAATGGATCTCTCACAAAGCAAGAGGTAAAGATTAAAAATGAAAAACAAAAAAGAAGTAATTGAGGAACGTGCAATTAACTAAAACGTCAATTGGCTACTTATTAGCTGGTTTACAGATTCTTTTTTCAAAAATGGACTTCAGTCTCAGTTTGAATTAGGACAAACCTATGAAGACAGCTCTGGCTCATAGAAATAATAAGGCTAGATGGAGTGCTTGGTGTTTTAAGCATGACAGATAAATGCCAGACTATTTCATTCATAGCATGATGAAACTTAAGTTTACTAGCATGCTTTGCTCGGACAAATCACATGTTTGCACACATTAGCTTTCCCATCTGAAAAACGGTGATAATAGTACTTCTCCATTTGCAGAAGCAATGGTAAGCCATAATATTGAAAATTTATGAAATGGTAAAGGAAATACAKTTGAGAATGTATGTTTTCTATTTACTCTTTTTTTTACCAATAACAAGTATATTTTCTGAACCAAATATCTAATGGATGTCAGATAGATAAATACTTATGTCCAGCATTAAAATTTTAGCTCTTTCAGAAAATTGGGGTTATTTTTTCTTACCTGTAAATTTGTAACAGTCAGGAGAGATTTTGAGGAGTCAAATTGCTGAAAGGCCTGTAAAAGAGACAAACCCCCAAATATTATTATGTATGTATGTATTATTATATATGTTATAATATGAGCATAAAATGAAAYAAGTGAGTTAACAGAGCAGTGGACAAGCGTAGTGCATTTATGATACATTTTGAGAGCTCTAAAAATACCAGCAATTATGTGGCCTCCACGGTCTTTTCATTTCTGAACCCTAGACCTAAACCTAGACCTATCCCTATATCTCCTATGCCATTCCCTGGGACACTTCAATGTGAAGCAAGGGAAAAAAAAGGCAGAAGATGTAAACCAACAAAAGTACTCGTGCAAATTCTRTGAGCTCTACAGACAACGTGTATCACTTGCCTTCTATATTATTTACATTTCTGAATCCCAAACTTAACTCCTGGCTCAATTGCCCCTTGTGGGCTTGAAAAACAACAGCTACTTCTTGGCTTGTATGTGCTTCAATTTTCTGAACTCTAACTGTAATTTCAGCCCTTGCCCAAAAGTCCTTTACCTTTTCACAGGTAGATTGGTATACTGAGGGGAAGGAAAAGGCAGAGGTAAAGATCATTGCCCTCATCCTGACTCTGCAGATCCTAACTCATCCTAACTAACTGACAGCTCTACAAGCAGCTATTACAAGGCTTCGTTGGGCTTAACATTTATTAACTCTTACCCTGAACCACCTCTGTCATTCCCAGGAACATTGAGGCCTTCTCCTTACTCYAGGAACTGCACAGAAATCCAGCAAGCCCTTAGCTTCTACATGCTTTACATCCTAACCTAAGCCCTAACACAGTACCGCCTGTGCTAGTCATCCAAGCACCTATCTATTAACCTAGAGTCAGAAAAAAACAGGTGACAATATTAAACATTGTATGTCAGCCTAACTCCACAAGCTCTTCAAAATAAATAAATTAAGGAAAACACTAAAACATGTATTTTAACTGCATGAGTAGGGATTAAATACATTCCTTAATGTGACCATGAACAGAGCAGCTTTGCAGAATCACTTCCAGAGAGGGTGCTGATAACKATTTATGGCTCAAACTAGTGAGGATGTAATATAGCTAGTGCTCTAAGGAAAAACACCAGACTTCAGCTTCAYATCTTCCCAAGCTGCTAATACAAAAATGTCATTACCAAGTTAAATAGATCAACCTTCTTGCTAAATATTTTTATTTTAACTTTTTTAAGTTCATGTTTCATTTAGAACATAGTAGYACTAGAGGCTATTCTGGGAGGAACGTTTGTCCATGTTTCTGTTATTTTTTTTAATGTAGGCAGTTGACATTATATTACAAATTTAACAGCAATCACTTCCCCTGTTAATTAGCTTAGATTTTGACTGGTTGGCTACTGCCAGAAAAGATARCCTTGTTMCCAGCCACAAACYTCTGCCACTCTGTGCTGGTTCCAGYYATTGTAAGGCTGCAGGGTAAGGTCAGTCAGGCTGCTGCTGACCAGCTGGAAACTCAAGCTCAGATTGTGGGTTAATTTCATTTCAAATCAGCTCCTTAAACTCCATCTGCTCTGCAGTTTCTGCTTCACTGTGTACAATACAGGGTAGGGGAACCAAATGTGAAATCATGGAGGTGGATTAGGAATTCCCCTTTCTTCATCAGCCTGTAATTACCCTTACATTAGACATATTATCTTACTGCATCTACAGGGTGTGATTGAACAATCAAGGGAAATCCATGCAGTTATCAAAAAGAGGTGGCCGTACACTCTCCATCGTTCTTCTATCACATGTTCAGGCTCCCTAGTGCTAGCACAAGTACTTTGCTGTGGAAGCCTATCTAAACGCATCACCCAGATAAGTGAGACCTTGACTACGTCTGTCCAGCTCTAACTCACTACATGACTCTGGGATGTGCTGGGAAAGCAAGGAAAGGACAGATAATAGTCTTGGCAGAGGCCTTCCCAAAAGGTCTAGACTGTGTCTGCCCTGCACAAGTGATTTAGATATGCACCTAGGAAAGAAACAAAGAGCTTTACATCCTTGTAATACTTCAGTGACCCAGGTAAGATCATTAATTGGCTTTAGATATTGAGAAAGTCAAACTAATTAGCCAAGAGTGTCAGGGTACTGAGGGCACTATCACACRTAATTAGCCATGACCAAGCTCCTCAGGGCCTCCCCTCACCTCTGTCCAGACCCAGGATCCCATTTCAGCCCAGCCCAGGGCAGTCAGTCGCTGTCCAGTGATGTCGTAGCCATGCCTGCCTCCAGCTCTATCACAGCCATGCTCGTGCCTGGCCATGGACCCTCTTGATCCAGACCCAACSGGCAGACTGACTTCCTGGCTTGACCACAGATCTGTTCAAACATTATGGGCCTGCCTGGCCCTCACTGGGCTGTGCCTCACCCTGGTTACCTTCACCAGCCATAATCCTGAATTGTTGACTTTGATTCTGAACTTGACCTTGGACCTGCCTGATTGCAGACCTACCAGATCACTACAGACTTGCCTGATGGCCTAGACTCTTGGTTGAACTGGACTATCACATTGGGTCCTGCCTTGTTTGCCTCACTCAGGGATGATGGGACAGAGCCCTGGCTGGGGATGCCCCTGCCCTGGTGACCCTAGGATCCTACTTGACTCTTGTTCCCCAGCCCCGAGAGAGCAGCTTGCCCTTGCTGCATCCTCAGGCGCCAAGGTTATTGACTTGACTATCTAAGTTAGAAAGCAATAAACTGGGAAAACAACAGCCCTTGTGTAGAATACGTCAACCAGCATCCACTTGGAAGCACTATATGTAAAGGGCACACCACAGGCCAGGACTTGGACATGTTGAGCAGCTTGAGCAAGTGTCTGGTTCCCCCAGATCCATGGTGCTGGTTCCAGCTGCACAGGGCCATGATTACTCTGTTCTGCACAGAGTCTGTGTGGCAGAAAAGACATCACTATSTTCCTGCTACATCCATTCTGCTTAGTAAATAAAATCTAAAATTCATGTCATTGAGTGGTGCAGGTTCAGCTGTTTTGGCTACACTAACCCTAAATTCCCCTGTGACATACACCAACGACCAAGTGGATTTGAGACCACAGAGTCAGTGGAACTGACCTGACTGAAAACTCCATATCCTCCYAAAACATTAGTATCAGTAAGTCAGTATAATTAAAATTAGAATCCAAAAAACTTTGTACATTTGACAAAGTAAACCATATAGTTGTCATTACTAAAAAAATATCAGAGCACAGGGACATACACAGTACAGAAACCTACATTTGTCTTCTGAAACACACCACATCCTTCTTAAAGGAACTAGCTTTTTATGTTGTACAGTAGCAAAACCAAATATATACATTTGAAAAATGAGACACACATTTGGTAACAACACATGATTATGTATTAGGCTTTTCTTTCTAAACAGACAAAACATTATTTACTCTTCCACAATCCCACCCTCGGTCCCAGCCTTTGGGAGTTACTGAGTACCGGAGCAGGTTGCCTAGGRGAGTTGYGGAGTCTCCAYCCSTGGTGATGTTTWAAAAAAAAAAAAAAGGTAACCTTACTTGAGCAGATAGGTTGGACTACATGAGCTTCAGAGGTCCCTTCCAACCTCAACCATTCTGTGATTCTGTGATTATTCTAATTCCCAACTAACAAACAACAGGAGGACTCAGAGCATAAGATCTGAACACCAGATTATAATGCTATATATATAAAAYTACATATACTAACACATGCTCCTTATCTGAGACTATATATAAAGATTATTGATTGCAATCTAAAATATTACAAAATCAAGTAATGCCAACATAAATGTATACATTCTATGCATTACAATTATTTTATATATTGCATACAAATATATTAAAAAGTATGTAAACCATATAAAGCATATACACAAYCACGTAAAATGTATGTATCTATAAATTAGGTGTATATATATGTTATAAGAAAAGAAGAAACCACTGATGTCAGTGGGAATTTTGTGTTCATTTAAATCGAGTTAGGATTCTATCATTACTTTCTATGTCTAAATATGAAATCACACTTTTTTTCAATACTTGTATCTGTGTCACTCATTGTATAGAATAGATAGCATCTATTTCACAAAGATTTTCAAAACTTCTTTTTTTTTTGCTATTCAGTGAGAGAAATTCATCTCATTCAACATCTACTATTTAATCTGCCTATTAAAAAAGACAAGAAATGTAGGAATTTTTAACGCTATGTAATGACTTTCACATTTGGAATATTTGCAGTTTCATGAAGGGAATCAAGTGCTACARTTCAATGTTACAGTTTTGTAATCTTCTTTTACCTTCTTTTGCTCAATTGGCCTATAGCCTGCAGGTATTTTCCATGGAATTCTTTCGCCACAATTAAGCAAAGACAGTTCATGAAAGGCCTCCGTAAAGAATCCTATATCTGTAAGTACTTTAATCTATGAAAAAATAAGAGATGCTTTGATTTGAATTATTTTCAGTTATTCTTTTTGCTCAAAATAAAATGTATTAATAGATAATTGTCAAGTAGGTTTGGCWATTGAATTGCATATTATTAAATGGAAAGAAATTTATTATGTTTTTTAACTAAATAAATGAAATGTAAAAAATAGGTCATTCACCTTTAAAAATTGGATGTGTAAACACATATTGATACAGGACTGATCTTCAATTTTCACTCCAATCTCTAACTAAATGAATTATTTTCTTTGTTAGAACAAGTTTTTGAAGAACATGTTTTTTTCATCATTTTTTAAGATCAGCCCTTTGTCAGTATCTGTTTACTTACCCAGTTTCCCTAACCCATATCAGCATTTCCTGAAAATATCTAAATCCTAAAATAATCTTCAACTCTCACTACAATTACATTCCTTTAAAAAATCACATAGGATTAAAAATGRTACCATCATGATACTGGTAACAAAYAGGGAAGTGAATATTACAATACAAAAATTATTTGTATTCTGTACTTAAGAAAATATTTAATAGACCAGAGGAACAAGAGAAAAAGTGCCAAGTTAAAAAGTTTGAATCTGAAAGAGAAAATCTTATGATCACATTTTTAAAGAGAATGCTTGTTAAATGGAGAATAAAAATATATGATGGAAGTATTTAACAGTCTCTGCAAACATTAACAATAGAACTAAAAAACTCATTACTAAAATTGAGACTGTAAATAATATTTACAAAGTAGTCCTACTCTAGAGTCCATTGAGCTGAGAAACACTGAGCAACCGTTGAACTTCATAGCATTTCTTTTGCATTTCATAGTAGGGATATACACATGAAGAAATATTAGATCAATTACATTTAACAAAAAAAATGAAAAGCTTATTTCAAATACAATGTGCTGTGTTAATCAGAAAGTTTCTTTGATTACCTTGAAGATTCTTCCTTCAATACATTTAGCTGGGTCCCGACAAATCTCAGAAACAAAATAGTCATACAATGTGAACAGTGGTAAGATCTGCAGGAAAATATAGGTGATCTAGTCATAATGTATATAATTACATGTATATTGCAATTATATGTCACAAGTATACCTACCATAACTTCTCTTATGCTCTAGAAGGATGAATATCTTACAACGTTCTTCAGCTGGCTAAAGCTACCCTCTAATTCTTCAGTGTTATCTTAACACGATTCAGAAAGTAGAATGTAAAGTTTTCCCCAAATTATCCTCTTGGTTCAATTTTGTTTACCATCCTACTGGTATATATGTCTACTGGAAAGATGTTGATACAAGGAATTTCTAAAAATGTCTATATTTTAATGCCAAAAATTTTTCAATAATAGTARAAGGAAAATAGACTTGCATGAACTTTATAAAATAAACTCAATAAAAACAAGTTTAGCAAATGTCTAGCAGAAATGATACCAATTGTAAAATGCAGTGGATGCTGATGAGGTTTATTAACAAGTTTAACTGCATTGATTTCAATGTGAGTGTTTTTGTAAGGGTAACTAACAAAAAACATTTGAGAAATGAATTTTAGTAAAGTATACCATACACTTCATTTACTGTTACATTGATCTTTTAAAAAAATCTCCTTTAAAAAAAGGAGATTCTTTCCTAACAGATGTATTTATTTATTGAAACACAAAGAACTTCTAAAATCTAATTACTGTTCAGCTTCTACATTTTCTTTCATTTTAAAATGTCCCTCAGCTTGGAAAAAAAAATCATCATTATTACTTTTTTGTCAGATGTACTTTTAGTTTTTCATAATATTAATATTTCAGAATTTGGATTACAAATGCTTGAGGGGAATGTGTTAATTGTACTGATCCAGTTTCCAACCCAAATTTGAAGTGCTTTTAGAAGAAAGTAGTCTTTGAAGTCTTATTTTCAATAAAACTTAAATCTTGATGTATTTGAATTTTACTTTAAATGTCAAATCAGCTTAGTGCCCACCATCCAAAACATTCCTACATACTGATCAGTGGAAATGGAGCTTTCATCCTACTGAAACTGTAATTGCACTGACCAAGATCTATGACCTGCAATCATGTATTCTGCTGGCACAAGTGCAAAAACCACCAAAAAAAAAAAAAAAAAAAAAGAAAAAAAAAAGAAAAAGAAAGAAATTTGAAGCTGATAGTCAAATTAAGTGTCCCAGCCTCCAGTTAACTGTCCACTCCTTGACTTCCTATAGTGAGGGCAATTAGACAAAGCTCAGTAGAGCAGGATCGAAAGAAGCCACATCAGTAGATAAGACAGACAGATTGCCTGATGTTCCAGAAGAAAACGAATCAGTCAATGGCTTGCTGACAAAAAAAAAAAGAAGTAAAGCGTTGCTTCTGCTTTACTAACTGCCCCTTCATCTACACTCTGCAATCTTTTTCTCATTACCCTGCTGCCAGCCACATGATCCTGTTCCCTTTCTTGCCCTGACTGTGCCATTTGTAGGAGCCTTCCATGAGCAGATTCAACTCATTAAGGAAGCAAGAAAACTACCTGGCTTTGCTGATTTTTCTGTCAAGCAGGGAGTTGAATCARCTCACGGGGGTATCCAATAGCCACCAGATACAGTGTAAGAAAATCTGTTGGAGCATACAGACCCAAAAAAGATGATAGAATTGTTCCTTTTCAGTACTAGTGAGGTAGTATCTACATATTCTAATGTACAGCACTACACTTTCGGCAGAAGTTGGATTAAATTGGAAGTGATGTGTCATTAAGTGGAAGAAATRGCTACATGGTCAAGATAAGAAGGAATCTCTAAAAAGAATCCATACAGAGGAAGAAGAGAATATAAGAAGGAGAGATGCGTATGTGTGTGGGGGAAAGGGGCTTATATTTACTGAATGTGAAAGCAAATTATTGAAAACATTCTGGACATATTGCATTTAAATTAATTCTGAGTATAGTGTATTTGCAATTGTATATAGTTGGGAATTTCATCCAAAATGCCTAGGAAAACCAAGCGTACCATGCATTTTCATCTTCCTGAATAAGTAAGCACCCTATATGTTTTAAAAATTTTAGTTATCAAGCTGTGCCTTTTCTCTCCCTCAGTGCTGTGAAATCTAACCATACAAGTATTTTACCAGAGCTTATATGGTTGCATAAGTATATTCAGCATAAAAAGTGAGACTTGATGTCTTATAATTCATTTCCAGTTTCTAAAGATTATACTTACTATTAAACTTTGTTTTGCACAATGTAGTTCAAACATAATGAAATTCAGACTTGCAATTACAGTAGAGATATCAGCTCTGTAGCGATCAGAGAACAAGTCAATGCCAGGAATAAGCATATTTATTTCATATTGTGCATAGTCACAGTCAGATATTGGATGTGGAAGAGAAGCTCTAAACAGGGCCTGAAAGTGATAATAACGAACTGTTTATAAAAAGAAACATATGCATTAGCAAAACTGTAAAAAAACTCAACCTCTAAGATTCATACATGACTTCATAAATGAAATTCAATCAATGTTCAAGTACCCAGCTGTTTTCAGAACAAGAAAAATCTTTCATGTCTTCAGATAAAAAACGTTATTGCAGGAGAGGCCTAAATTCTGCCTGCTGCTTTCTCTATACTTCTACAAAAATATTTAAATAACCTCTGAGACTAATTTTTAATGAAGAGAGAAATGACTCTCAGACAAGGCCAGAACCCTGCCTATGTGTGTTCTGTTCAGTGAGGAAAGAATAAAAGGAAAAACTGAAGAGAGAGCCCAGYGCATCACCCTGCCTGCCTGTCAGCCTCTCACTCCCCAGACCAAGCCATGGATCAGTTAACAGCAAAAGGAAAGGCAGACTGTTCATGGAAAGTATGTTAAGTACTAAAATTTACGTCACTTAAACGAGTTTAAAGAGAGTAGCTTAAAATGGGAGGAATATTAACACCATTTCTGATGTTAGATATTCCTTCCTAAATGTGTTTATCTTGTCACAATTAGCAATGATATGCTGGAGAATATCCATTTACATACTCAGATCTGAGATATTAACCAGCCTAAAGCCTATACCAGAGGAGGAATTTAAATTAGGTTATAAAAGAGCTTTCCAAATAGAAGAACAAATTATGGGCTTGAACTTGGCAAGGTGCCRTGACAGTAATTGATTATATTTTTCAAGACTCTCACCCAGCAAGCCGTTCCTATCCCAATTAATATCAGACCCACTTCAGTCAGTGGCAATTATTTCTACCATTATTCAAGAGTAACAAATGGTTATTGCTATTTCTGTCACAAGGAGGAATCAAAATTGTTCAACTTTGTAGCACTTCCAATTAYCATGCTTGCAGCTAGTCAAAATTTGTGGTTACCTCTGTTCCTCCAAATTGTTCTCTCTTTGCTGAAGTTAAAAAGAGCTTAAATGCGCCGGAGCTCAGGTGACACCATTGCAACCACAGCTGCCACAGGCACCAGGAAGGGGGGCTGGCTTGTTTTGGAGGAGCCAGCTAACTTCCTGATGCTGCATGGGGGTGAGCACTGATCTTGGTGTACTCCGACTGACARCTGCAGTAGTTTCTCCAGTATCACTTTTGCTAGCAACGGCTTCTTTCTAAAAAGTTTCTTTTTAAAAAGTTTCTTCTGCTAGCGATGGCTAGTTTCTAAAAAGTTTCTTTCTAAAAGCAAGCTGAAACCCTTTTTTTTCCTTCATGATTTGTTCTGGAAAGTTTGCAAATTTAATTTTAATGATCTTATTTTCTTTGTAAATGTAATTCTGAGTTGTTTTGACTGTCTTCTATTTTCAGAAGAAAATTCTTATGCAGTTGAGATTTTAGTATTATAAACTAATATTTTTCAGTGTTAGAGAAGATTCAGAAATCTTTTATGTTCTCCTAGTTGAAA
This sequence comes from Rhea americana, assembly GCF_003343005.1. NCBI lineage: Eukaryota > Metazoa > Chordata > Aves > Rheiformes > Rheidae > Rhea > Rhea americana. Next base: position 2,047,492 of record NW_028186856.1, on the reverse strand, counting down.
ATCTATGACAATTGTAAAGACTCTGTTCAAATTAATGACAGAAGGCACCCTGCTATTGCTGATGCTGTCCAGCTCTTCCTGAGAGAATACTTCAAAGGAAGAAAAATGTATTTGACTGYCAAATTTTGTAGCCATCTTCACTTTTTAGTTTCTAGAAAACGAGCCTCCTACTGAAGTGATAATTTTCAGGCTATAACATAGGAATAATGTTAAAAAATAGAGAAAAACACAATCTAATGTGCATAAATTGTCAGCTCCTTCTGATCTGCAGTCCTCCTTTATAATCAAAATAAAAAGAAATATTTTAACACACGGCTATTGAGATTTAAATCTCTTAAAAGCATTCTGTCAACTTCGTTAATTCTAACTGAATTTGTATTTTTACCTTAAAGAGTACAGCAGAAAAATAGCAGCATTTAGTTCTTAATCTCATCTTTGATGTTATGATATACCTAAAGCACAACAAACAGTAAGAAATGTGAATGTGTCCATCAATTTAAATTATTTAAACTCTTATTCTATCTATCACAATAATGATACTAACTAGATGTTTTTCATATTTGAAAATAGTTGCCTGTTCTATAGAAAGGTGCTAAGCCTTTGGAAGCAAAAGATCATTTGACCAAGAAAACATCTAGACATAGAGAGTTGTCTAGATTCCTCTTATAGTTAAGAGAAAGAAACAGGCAATTTCAGAGCAAAATTCATCTCATACAAAACTGGAAAGATTAAACAGGTCACATAACTCACACCCTAAAAGTGCCTATTTTTTTCCATAAAAGAAAGCTAAGCTAACTAGAGATATGGACTTTCACATAGCTAGGTGTCTAGCTACATGAAATGAATCCCACCTAACTACCTCACCAGAGCTTTAAATCATCATGGTAATGGGCAGCTCCTCTGAACTACAACACTAGAAAGTCCTTTAATCTGCATTTTACTATAAGAGACTTAGTTCCTCTAGAAAGAACAACTCAAGGGAAAGGAGTCTACAGGTCCAGGTCAGATCTGAGTAAAAAAGATCTGCCTGAGGAAGAAGCTGAGAGGATAGCTCCCTCCAGATTCCTATCAGGGACTGGAATGGACATTAGAACTAAAGGCACCGCACACAGCACAGAAAATATGGGCTGCAAGCACCTGTAAAAGCAGTTTCTTCTTCTTCTTCTCAGCTAAGATAGTTTGCTCAGATGAAACTCTACCCTTTTCTGGGTACTACTAATGTCATTTAGAGTTGGCTTGGATATTCCTAAATTTTATATTTTGTACATTTCATGTATTGTAATCAGTAACAGCTCAATCACATCCGTAGTGTTTCACCAGTAGATAAGCAGTACTGGACTGTAATGTTTATTGATGGTAGTCTTTCACAGACTAATTCAAATTTCATTTAGTTGTAACTCACCAGAAAATGAGTGCTTTAGGTAGGAAATCTGCCTTCAAGATACATTAATATTTAATATGCACAATGATTTGGAAGATTTGATATTTCAACAGAAAATCAATATGATCATAAAATACTTGTGCTTACAATTTTTGACAWTTTTTTTTTACTTCAAGGATCTTTCAATGGCTGCAATTAGGATAAAAGCTAAGYACTCAAAAAAAGAGAACAAACATTATTCTCTGAAAGAGCAGCTTTCCTCCTGAAAGGAAGAGTCTTTTGGATGAGTCTTTTTTATAAAAATTCTTTAGTGTTTTTAAAATAAGTTAAAAATGTTATATGTCCTGAGTGGGCAGTTCTTTTAAAATATAAAATAAATATATAAATATATGTATATTATGCATGCACATGCATGCGCGCGCACACATACACACACACACACACACGCACGTACACACAAATACTTACTGGGCTATCTTGGCTACTAAAACTGCTGCATGTAAACAGCCCCAAATTCCAGCCTGAGAAAGAAATTTCTGACTCACATCAGTAGATCTTTCAACTGCAAGGCAGTTTGTAGCATTTTTTGAAACAACTAATTCCTGCCAGTTGTTAATAGCATCAGCAATGTTGAGTGTTTCATCAAGGGCTTGACACCAGTTTTTAAAAGCAGCTCTGTAACACATAAAAACATACTCATCGTATTGCTGACATTTTCCAAAGCGGAAGATAAGACTGACTTTTTTTTTTTTTTTTTACCTTTATTGCTTGAGTTACAACTAATTTTGCTTAGGTCAAAAAACAAAATATAATTTCTACGACATAAAAAGATTCCATTTCTGGTCAATAAAATCATGAGGACTTTATTTTTCTCTGCTAGCTCTTTGTTACATTAAGCATCTCTATGCAGTTTTGGGAAGTTATATTTATCATTTGACAATTTAGTCTTAATAAAAGTCCTAGCAAAGAAAAATAAACATTTCTGGAAAATCCTCTCAAAATATTGTTAATACCAAGATAGATGAAAGAAGATATATGGATCTGAAGACAGCACATGAACGTACAAGTTTAACCATGATCTTTTTTTCAAATCTAGTAACTACGTACCTTTTGTTTCCAGCATAGAAGTGAAGATTTCCAAGTTCATGTAGAGCCTGAACCTTGAGGTCTCTCTGGTTGTTTATTTCAAGGATTCCTGTTATTTTTTTTAACCAATTAGAAATAATATTGTTATATTATTAAATCAGTTGCTGAAACTTAAACAAATTCTGCATGAGAAGTTGATGTGTATTCAGATGTAATTCAATGTATTTGATTTTGAAAGATTTTTTGAAAGATTCAAAAGATGCATATTTTACCTTTGAATATACACATTCCTATCTCATTTCCCTAACTCTAAAAATAACAGAATTTATTCATGGATCTGTTTACATTAACTGTTGCATTTTTGTTTTCTCAAATTTCTCAAATTGCTTCCTCATCAAGAGAGAAACTGGGAAGCATGCCATTGACCAGGGCCCTGTTAAAGAACATTGCCTACATACAGCGCAGTACCATTGCCTCTGGCTCATTACGGGATCCCTTACTTCAAAATAAACTGCTTAAAACATCTGTTGACTTGCTATTCTTGGTCTGCTTTGTCACCGAGCAAAAAAGGTAGCAGCACTGAACTATAAATATGTGAGTAAAGCCACACTAGAATGCAAGATGGAAAGCAAGGTCTCATATTCAAATGCACAAAATCTGAAAGCTTTGCTTCCTGGGGGGAAAAAAGACAAAAAACAAACAAAAAWCTTATAATGGAATTAAAATGACTCCAGTAAACATGACAGCAGGTTGTTAATTTGGGATTAATTAGTGTAACTTCTCTGAAGAAATGCTTTTTTCATAAGAGAAGATAACTGYAGAGGACATTTACAAACTAGTGGCTTGCTTAGGATCTAATGTAGACATTCTTTTTTTTTTCAATTAACAGAAAGAAGGTTATATATTTCTGGAGACCACTGATGAGAGAGTTGAAACTCTGTGACAGAGGAAAATAAGACTAGAGTGAACAGATATGAAAACAGTCAGAATGATATTAGATGTTAGCTGAAAACAGAAATTTATAAATATTTTACCAATTGTTTTTTCATAGGAAGAAATAATGACTGAAAGCTGTGACTGTGGTATTGGTTTACTCTCAACCATACTGGAGAAATTAAATTTTTCTTGAGAAAGATCACATGGTGTTGGCAGAAATGTCAGCTCAGCTCCCACACTAAATTCCAGCCTTCTGCTTGAAGAGTTCTGACTGATTGTTCTTCCAGTATTTTCTAGATCAGAAAAGCAATTTATATGCTCAGTTTAGAACAACACTGCTATGTTTCCTGCACCACAGATATTCCCCCACCATATTATTCAAAAAAATGAAATGTAAACGTATGATTCATATGTGCTGTACTTTAATCTGGTTTTCTATGTTATGATTCTGTCTGTGTATCTCCTTTTATTGAACTTATTGGTCATAACTCATTGGTCAGCTCAGCCAAATAGAAATATGACCACAGTTAGAGAAAATAAACTTAGGAAGAGCTGCCAGTCTGTCCTGTAACTGAGGTTTGGCTGCAGAGAGAGATGACAAGTTATTAGGCACCAGAATACTCAGTATGGAAAAAATACTTACAAGTCATACAACTCTATAGAAAAAAAATCCATCATCCAACCATGAAACACAGATAAAAGGAAATCAGGCTTACAGATTGTGCTTACAGAACTTCATATATAACTTTATATTAGGAAAATAGAATGAAACATTAGATATAAACAATCTGATATTAGCAGTACTGGGTTATATTTTGGCTCAACTAGAAATCAAATATTTTCTGTGCTTTTTTCTAATTCCGAGCAACAACTAAAATTTTATTTAAAAAAATGTACCTTTCACTGTTTCCTATTTTAACTGTATATACATTTTATTGTTAAGTGAGAAACACCTCAATGAATAAACTCACCTTGTGTGTGTGCAAGAAATAGTGAAAGTAGTTTTCTGCTATGTCTCAGTGCTCTGCTGTGATATTTAGATTTTTCTAGAGTTTCTCTAAAACATTTCAGTGTGTCATTCACATCAAGAGGTACATAAACTAGTGCTTTTGCTTGACTGCAATCTAAAAGGAATTAATTATGGAGAAAAAATGTTCACGATAAAAATACACTTCTTAGTAAAACATCAYGTAAAACGCGTATTTGAACAATTCATGAGCCTCAAAATTAAAATACATTGATGATTCTTTTACCACCTTTGTTTCCTGTAAGATTGTAAATTAAAGCAAAATTATTACACAAGAAAAGCACTTCCGAGCATTTACATCTTTTCCAGTGCTCCCTTCTAGTTGTTAGGTGACTCCTAGAGCCTTTGAATTCCATCTGCCTCAGGCCAGCTCAACTCTCCGCTCTCATTCTGGTGTCTGGAATCTGGGAACAAATCTTTTACTACAACTGCTAATTCTAGGTACTAGAATCCCTGGAGTTCCTACGTACCGAAGCTGTGAGCTGGCTGGCTCTTTCGTTTGAACACAATATGTTATCTGCTCTCACGTATAGTATTATCTGTTGTTTAATGATTTTCCTCAGTTGAATTCCACACAAAACTTTGTGTGTAATGCTTTGACATCTTTGTGTATGAGGAACTATGTTTTACAAATGTTCATTAATGACTAAAATGCTGACTGGAAAGAAAACTGTCTGTGGGTAAAAGAGGGATTTTGCCCTCTTTCACTTCACTTGAGTTTTTCTGTTGACTCTATAAATGATAGTGCAGCTTCACAATAACTTCTGCCTATTTTTGTGGGTATTCAACAGCGCCCACAGAAAGCCACCAAGTGTATATATCATGCTGTAGGTCATGAGGCAGCTGGATGACAATTGCTTTTCTCTACTCTTAGATCCAGTTTGAATTTATTTGGAAAGGTCTTCAGAATATTTCTACATATCTAAAATATCAAGGYATGTTCTGGATAATAATTTGAAAGAGAATTGAATTTTTAAAAAGAAACAGATTATAGTAACAGTGGAAGACTTACAGCATGAAGGAAAGCAAAAAATAAAACACGCAGTATGAGGCAAAAGAAAGCTTTTTCAAGAAAAAGAACTCACTATATTGAAAGGCGCTCTGACTTGYATAATCACTTTTCATCTCAGGAGAGCAAAAGCATCCAGGAAAAATCAGTTCACTAGGTGAATGGRCAACAGGCAGTTGATTCCCTATGTAGTTTCTGCAGCTCATCTAAAAATGAAGTTTTGTTTCAGGATGATTGAACAATATTCAGAAAAATGTAAATKTTTAGTGCTTAAGTATCTAAAGACACAGTCATGCCAAAATAAGAGACATCTAATTTTCAAAGATGCCAATGACCCATGATGACYAGCCAACTCAGTAAAAGGTGAGATATTCAGAATACCTAAGTACTGAATCTATCATATAAATGTTTGGATGTGAAATAATAYGTATTACTTTTCAGATCAAAGTTGGAAAATGCAAGTTGAAGATTATTAATGAATTAAATTTGTATCTTATTTGTTATTTGTCAGAATCATGAGCCACTCATTGATATGCAACAAATATTCCACCCTTCTGTCTCAGAAAACAAAAGATTTTGTTTTGTTAGAATAAATGAGTACAGTAGTAACAACATGCTGAGTTACAACATAAAATATATTATTTTAGCAATCTAAATCCCCTGTTGATATAATTCAGAATTGATCSATCAACTTCAGCAAAGCTATAGCATTCACCTGTGCTGAGTATCTGGACAAATATATACTTGCAAAGAACCTGTAAATATAAGCATGCCTAAAGAGTACACAGTCTACAAAGCACAAGGTAGTGCTGCATAGCAATATCCAGAATAACTCCAAGCAAATGAAAGAATCAGTCAATCCTGTCAGAGAAGCAAACTTCCAGACAAATATATCCAGCCTCTCAACAGGGCTACGCTAGCACTGTAGAAAGTCATGCTAATGTAGCTACATCGTTTCAGAAGCAACATAYTCTATGCAGAGCTAGTTCTAATGCCTCTGGGTGGCACTGTAYTGTGAAATGTAGCCATATCCACCCAATTTCCAATCCTTTTGCTGTCTTTTTTGAACAATTCTTATTACTATTACTATTAGCTATTTTTTATTCTGTAAAGTAAGATGACTTTCCAAACTACGATTACTTCTCCATATTGCTCAGATCATTGTGGTATGTAGCAGTTTGTCACACTACCCTCGTTCTAGACAAAGGACTGTGTTCTGAATGGCAGGGCCCACAAGAACTAAGCAGGAAATGACCACATAACGACAAAAGATACAGAAAATCAGCTATATACTCCTGCAAGTCAGAAGTGTCTTCTGAGTTCTGCAGGAACTGTAGAGTAGGTTGTTGTTTCTGTGAAAAGTGGAGGTTTCTGAATCCCAATTATGCTCAGAACTATAGCCTCTTGAAATATAAACCTCACTTTTTCTATCTTCTTAAAATCCTGGGTTTATATTACTTAATAAAAAAAAGTAAAAATAATCTACTATACACTTGATTTTAGCAAAACTTCTTAGAAATAAACTTTATATTAAAAAATCTTGATTTTTAATAGCTGATTCTATGAAAATTTTGCCACTGGCAATATCAGTTAGCTAAGTGTGCAGAATCATGGCTCTGAACAAAAGGAACTTGCCGCTCAGCTTTTCCTTGGTGGTAATCAAGTCTTTCATAGAATCATAGAATCAGTAAGGTTGGAAGGGTCCTCTGGGGATCATCTAGTCCAACCTCCCCACCCGGCAGGGTCACCTAGAGCATGGTAGACAGGGTTGCATCCAGGCGGGCCATGAAGATCTCCAGAGGAGGAGACTCCACAACCTCTCTGGGCAACCTGCTCCAGGGCTCCATTACTCTCACAGGGAAGAAATTCCCCCTCATGTTCAGGCAGAACTTCCTGTGGTTTCAAGCTTTTTATTAATATTGTCAGTGTTTGGGATAGCTCAAATTTGCTAAATTTTGACCTTTTATAGCAATGTTCTAACACAGAAATAAAGCAACCTTTGCATTTAAGTTTAATCAATCAAAAAGATTGCCCAATGTTCAAATAAATTTTTTAGGTTAAAATAGCAGCATTAAGAATTAACATAAAATCAGACCTAGGCTCATAGTATGAAATCAGTACATAATGCAAGGATGGAAGAAATCATCTCTGGGTCATAAAGTCCAGACTTCTACTGTTGCTAGAATCATGTCATATAAGCCTTTCCATATGTTTCAATCAATTTTGTTCATTAATTTTTTATTGTAAGTTACAATTTGTGAACATTATGGAAAAWTATTAATATAATCAGTGAAAGTAGTTTTCTGGATTTAAATCATTGTAACAGCAAATACTCAAAAAATAAATTTGTAGTTCACCTTTTCTGCATTATCAGTCAAATATTTTATGAAATGAGATTTAGGRGTATGTAGGCCACGGACTTGCTGTATCCTTTCTAGCAGCTGCTTCTGAGCATACACCAACAGTGGACTCACTTGTTCTGTATATCTCTCACTGAAAAAAARCAAAATATGGCAATAAATCAAAACAACAATATATTTAACTATAAAATATTACTTTCTGGTTTTTGCTAGAGTTGATGTAACTTACTGTGTAAATATGTTAAATTGCACAGCTATGTGTACCAGCGCTTCCCACTTCTTCATTTGATATAACAGCTCAATTGTGTTAAGGATCAGATTACATATCCACCTCAAGTCAACCACATTCACATCGTCCAGAGGAGACTGCGGATGGAGATTAGAACCACCATTCTCATCAGTTATACCTCCTAAACAACTAGGAATGCAGAAATCTCCTTCAGGATCCACAATCTACAATGAAGAAACATAATGCTACCTGTTATTGTCAAACTTGATTTYAGGAGAAATCATATTATAAATACTAGAAAATACTGTACTTCTTTAAAACAAGTTACAGAAGACAATTTGATGATATCAAAATGAAATGCAAGAGCAAGAAAATTATCTCCATTGAGTATGTGATCATGAGTATACTGTCTTAATAAAAATACATTTTTACCTTAAGAGAATTACTTGATTGTAGTTCAGTTATCATATTAATGATCATGTCTGATGCCAAATAAAATGGCAACCAGATGGTGTCCCTAACAAAACTTCTGGTAATGGGAAATGCACCTGGATGGGAACGTGAATATTTAGCAATTGACTGTGCTTCTTGAGCATAGTTCCAAAGTTCTCGGCAAGCATTTTGAAGCAATGTCCAGTGGCCACCACGATGAGCAAGAACCTATGTATAACATACAAAATAGAACTATAGTTTGAAAAAATAGAAACGAAAAGTATCACTGTTTTATTGCAAAGCTCAAGTAGAATTAATCTTTCAAAATTATAATCCACTGATCTCCTTAATAGCAGAATTACTCAATATTTGAATTTACAGAAAATATCATGAAATAATTTGAAATTTTTCTTAGAAGTCCTAATTTATTACTGGATTTAATTGTTGCTTCCAGTGTGAGAATAATTAATAAATTCACACCACCTATAAACACATTTTAACTTGGTTTTAGGAAGGTTTATGGGAAGAATGGTCAGCTTCTATTTCCTTTCAATCGTCTATTTTTCTGTACCATGTCATTTATCAAAGTCCTGTAAAGACAGAAGCAAGTCTGGAAGTGTTTTGGGAAAGATTTAACAAACATGGAAAGAAAAGACAAAATGAAAAATAAAAGATTTACATAAATAACTAAACATTTGATTGAAATATACATTATTCTAGATGGTAGGTCTAATATACTTGATATACTGTTGTAGTGAGAACACCTGCGGATCTGGCAAGGAGTCAGTGAAGCGGCAGAGTATGTGGTAGCAGGCCTAGCTGTGAAACTACACACTGACCAGATTCCCATCAGGACCAGGTATGCATATTCCATTTTGTCAACAAAGTCTAGCTGCTTCCCAGACAGTAGCTTCTCAAGGTTAGCACAGTTGAGATGAAGAAATAGTTCCTTTAGATTTAAGGGGCCCTCAGGAACGACAAGCTGAGTTCMACCCATGCATTTGTCCATTGSCTCCAGCAGCCTCCCATTGGTGATCCCTTTGTGCATTTCCCAGGCCTCCACATKTAGCTTGTAATGTAAGTCCTTTATTAAACCTATCATCTTGTTCAACCCCTTATGAAGCCTGAGTGTCTCTCTCCACCAGTATCTGACCCTCTCTTACCTGCCTTATGGCCACAATTGCAATTGAATATTTTGCAGAGAATGAAAAATAATTGTTTTTTCTCACTAAAGCTTTTTTTAATTCTGAAGATTGCTTTTAAAAAAAATTAGAAATTAGTAAACACTGTAATTCATTGTTTAGTAATAAATAAAGTATTTAATAATAAAATGTATTTTACCACTGCTCTTCTTAAATGAAGAAAGATTTTTGTAAAATGCTCTGAAAAAACAGTTTTTGACAGAAACCGGTCATGCTCTCTGGGGGAAAATGAGATGGATATTTCTGAATCATTTGTCATTTGAGTTCGAGGAGTATCTGTCCCACTCGATTTAGAGCTGTGCTCAGAAGATTTAGCTGTATCTGAAGACAAAAAGTTCACTGATTAAAAATGAGTTAAAGTTCTCAAAAACATAAAAAAGAAAGTATTATTGGTCAGCTAAGATTTTCCAGTGGCAGCTAAACACTCAAATGTTAGGAAATGCCAGAGTTAAGGTTATCATATTTTATAAGGTTATGATATTTAAAATAAATGATGCTTATACTTAAGCAGCAGGAGAAGAGGGATTAAAAAAAATCAGTTTAAATAAAATAGTAATGGGCACCAAATAGTTTCCAGCCTCTAAGCCAAAATGCATCCTTTTCTAGAAGACACAAAGTATTAGTAAGAAATCACTATTTGGTAAGCTCCCAAGAMCCTTTCTGAGGGCGAGGTTTCTTAAGAGAAGAAATTGGGAAGAATGGGAGATTGGGTGGTATTTGTAGAATTGCTTCATTACTTTCTTCAATAAGAAATGTTCCTAGTGGGGAGGCAAGAGGGTTCACAGTGGAAGGATAAATTAATATCTGAGCTAAAGATAGGCTTCAAAGTAGAATCTAATTTCAAGCTAAATGGTATTTGAACTCATGACAAACTATGGACTTTGTGAAAACGCTTTCATTCAAAACTGTTACAACAGCTAGGAAGTAATAAACAGGATTTTCGTTAGTTTTCAGTGACTTTTAATTCTTGGTGACTTGTAAACATCATGAACGATGAAMGGGTACAACTACAAGTAGGCTGCTACAAAGAGAACTAGTGGGTTCACCAGCTACTTTTGTCACACCTCCTTGAAAAAGCAAAGAGGAGGGCTGACACCTGCCTACAGAAGTCCTGCACAAAATATCTGGGGAGCAAACAGCGCAGAAGGAAACATAAATTATTCTACTGAAAATTTGAAAGATAATAATAAATTTTGTTCTACAATTTAAAGCAGATCAGGAAATTACTGACTACTTAGGAAATTTAAAGCAAATTACAGACCAATTAAAAACCACAGAAATTGATAAAAAATGTAATTGAATTTAGAATATTCTGGAATATTACCATATTAATACAACTAGATGTAATTTATAATAACGTTACATGTGGCAATAAAGAAAAAGCTAAGTTAAATCTGATTCCATTTGTGTACCCATTAACAACTTACAACTTTTTTTTTTRATCACTCCTGAATGCGGCTTCTTAAGGGGAAGAGGAGTTGGTGTTCTTATGTTATCYTCCATGTCTTCTCTCACCACTATAATGCCAGAATTATTTAAGGAGAATATTTCAGGATCCAAAAAATTGTAACTGCAGAATGGAAGAAAAAAAGAAGAAAGTATGAAAAAACAGGTATAAAATTAAAAAGAATGTTGATACATACACACAAAATTCAGTTTGTCAAAAGTGAGTTACTTTCAAAAGACAACGTTCTCAGTTTTAAGCAGCTAAATAAGCACATGTCACCTGCCATATGATGGAAGACAACATGTGTTATATACTAAGTTCATTTGCATGTAGAAGTTGAACTGGTCATATGACAAACTCACTGATGATATTCTGATTTAAATCTGTTAGCATGAATGGTAAACTGTATTAACAACAATCATTGATAATACAATAAAATATACCTGTTATGAGTCTGTGAACCACAAATTCCAATATCATACTGCTCTTCCAATTTCTTCTTAAACAAGTTGTAGTGTGCAATTGCCAGATAAATATTCATCTGAGACCTCCAGGGCATTTCCTCAATACATGCTTGGTGGAACTTCCTTCGGTTTAAGTAACTACTCACAAGTGGTTTCAAGAATATGACTAAGGTGTGACGAGCTGCCTTTTGCAGCTCCTCCTTGTGTTGCCTGAACCAAAATATATGCAGTAGCAAAAAATGAAATTGTTTCTTAAAGCTCTAGAAAATAAAATAATGATATAGATTCACAGAAGAATCTCATTATGCATCCACATAGTGGTACTAACTCAGAAGCATATTGAAGATTTCTAGCAATAGGATATTTATTGCAGTGTGCAAGAAAGGCAGTTGTGCTTTCCCTCTTTAGGTGCACTAAACACACACTAAATCCTATCCTATATTTTACTGACTTCCAGAATATATTTTTCTTAGCAAATATGAAAAGGTTTAGCTCTATGTTTGGAGTTACCTGAATAATCCAAATAGATCATTATAGCAAGTGTGTTTTATACATTTTAGAAGATAGAGGATCTACTATTATACTGTAAATTTAAATCACTCCTTTTATTGCTTTATTTTGGTAGTAAATTATCATCAGTGGGACAAAGACATTTCATTTCAAATGCAGATGTTTGGCTTTAATTTTCAGCCATAGATTTTGTTATGTGTTTCTCTGCTAGATCAAGGAGTTCTTCATTACTTTGTATTTTCTCTCTATGAAGATACATACAACATTGYAATCAAATCACCTTTCAATTTTCTTATTTTATAAGCTAGAAACTTTGCATTTACATTTCGAAATTATTTTTCTGACAGTTTCTGGACTTCAACGTGTGGGTAGAACAGTATACCATACATAGTATTGATTATATTATACAGCAATATTGTTAGCAGGAGGAGCAAAAAGCTCCGGATAAGTAAAATATTTCCTCTTCCATTGAAATCCAAGGAAATCATGTTAAGGAAGTTTTTCTTTTCTTCTAGAAGAGGAAAAATGGACAGTTTAGGTCAATATTTAAAAGACCACGTAGAGAAGGTCTTTTAAATAGAAGAACCTTTTTTGAGGYTCTTCATTTAAAGCATTTCCAGAATCAGTTATGTGATTGCTTATAGTCAGATAATATTTCTAGTTTTCTACTTCCTAATTACTGGAAGTATAAATGATCAAAGCACTGAGTAATGAATATTGTAAATATTTCTCTTAGCTTGGAGGCCTTTTTTGCTGACTTAGCCAAATATGTTTATTTATTAGCCAAAAGAAATAAGAGAACAAAGTTTCATTGGTTTGTATGAAGAAAGCTTTCTAAAAGCTACAGAGCAGATGAGGCAAAAAAGACCAGCAAAAAGATGATAAAAACTGCTCTGAAAATAATCTGATCTGATATGAATTTTAAAAAATCTTTTTTTTGATATCTAGCAGCCAAAGTTCCCTAACAGTCTGAAATGCACTAGATAGTAAGCAGCTTAATGTAGCTTTTCCACCATGGCAAATTAACACATTCAGGCTAACACAACTGAAATACATGGTCTTGGGTTATTAATAGAAGGACCTCAAGATCTTCTACAGATAGTCTCTGAAATGGTCATGAGATAGATTTTGTTCTCTAGACTGGAAGCCTATTTTATACCAAAATAAAACAGAAAAGTGAATGAACTGTGTACCTCCTAGTATAACTAAACCCAGATAAAGCCACTCCTTTGAGACAAGTTTAGAAAAATACGTATACAGTTAATTGTAAACTAAGTTTCAGTCAAAATATTTGGTTCTGTGAATGATTCTGATGATGTACGCTCATTTACCTTTGTGATTTTGGAGATTTCATTACATTCGGATGTTTCATGAAATACTGTCTAAGAGTCTGCCCTTTTCTAACAGGGCTAGCGGCTTCTTTTCCTGGTTTCTTCAAAGCTGRTGTGTCTAGTTTCTTTGAAGGTGAGATCTCCAAACTCTTTAAAAAAATCTTCTGTGAAAATCTTAAATATACTTCAAATACTTATTTAACCAACAGTATCAATTACTTAAGGTATGCAGCAATTTGTTTTATACAGGAATAGAACAGAAAATAAATTTCAGAACTACATATCAAAATATGATAGCAAAAGAAATATGTAATATTTCTTTACATTTTATCTGGAGATGATGTCAAATGCCCAGGTCAGGCCCAAAATATTCATTCATATATAAATCCTTTCCATTTCAAAAATTATGATTGTTCTTTTCCTATTATTTCAAATGCTAAAACTCTGCAATGGAAAATTAGACAGAAAATTCTCCCTAGTCTGTCTCAAAGCTAGCAGTATTCTAGCATTACTGGAGGGTTTGAGGGAGAAAACTCTTCATCCATAAGAACACAAATCCATTAGGATTATTTTTATCTGGGAATAAAAATGTAAATAAATACATAATTTAAATAAAAATTTACAAAGATTCAAACATAAAGCCTTTATTCTGCAATTAGGATATCTACATAGGGAATTAATCATGAACAGCAACTCATGAAAACATGTAAGTATAACAAACTGATTTATAAAAGCCTAAAGTGATCACTTCTTCTTAATGTGATTGTACCCAGAAGCATTTCATATTAATCTGTTTTTTTTTTTTAAGTGAACTGATGAAAGGTAAGGCTTCATTAATTTTGAAATTCATTACTCTAACTCATTTAAAATACCCCACAACTGTTGGCCTTTAAAATACCTCCAATGCCAACTTTTCTTTCTGGTTTTAGCAGTGAAGATGTGAGCTGAAGGCTAAGAGCTTGTATCCTCAATTTCAGCAATTATCTATGTCTCCATCTGTAGTTTCTAGGACACAGCTTTTAAAAAATTACAATTGTGCCCAGTAAGACATACATGACTTCGCAATAGTACAACTCACTTTGTGCAACTCCAGAACTGATGTAGTGCACCTCTTTGTGCTTTCATGCACAGTGAGAAAACTTGTTTCTGGTCTTAAAGTTCCTTCAATACAGAGAAGGTGGTCGTTCCTCCTGACAAAAGAAYAATAATGTTAAAATCATCATCATCATTACAGTAAAAATAATAATGCTAAAATCCTTAAGCTAATAGTTAAAGGAACAGATAGAGCACATGTAATTCTTAGTTCATTGGGGACTGTAAATTAAGCATYTTTTCTTTCATTCTTCTCCAAAAACAGTGTTCGCTCTCAAGATTCCTTATTCAAATCTTAATGCATATGTAACAGTAATCTCACTTTCCTAACTTCTAGTAAAACTAAACGTTTTGCTACATTACCCAATTCCTACTGTGGAATACTGCTGAGAAATTTTTTTTGTTTCCAATCCTTTTGGTCTTTCATAACAGCAATTCCAGATCCTTATAATATATCTCCTTTTAACTGACTACTTGMCTTTCAAATTACAGAAATACTGGTGCACTTTTTAAAATGAAATTACATTAAATTTCTTTAGTCTTCTTTTAGGTAAGTGACTACAATCAGCTTCCTTTTGTGTTTTCAGTATGAATTCATTAGTCGTTCTTGGAAATGCTTTTTTTTTTTTATTTCTCCTGTATCTGACCACTGGCACCAACACAACCATACATTACTCTTCTGTAACAATTTTAACACATCATAATTTAACAATAATTCAAAATTTTTCTAGTAAAATGCTGGCTTTTTATGTATTTCCAGGGATGAATACGTAGTTACAAAACAACTACATATAGTTACATAATACATTAATTATTAGCAGTAAATATTATGCTATTAACATCCTTAAATGGAAGCCCTGGAATACAAAGTTTTTGATTATTCATTATAAAATAGTCTTTGCAAACAATTAGAATTTCTTTTTTTAGACACTGTAGTTGTCTTTGATGAGTTTTCACCCAATACACTTCTCTAAATTCTATCTTAGTAAAACATGGGAAGCTGACAATCCCACTGCTTCATAATAATATGCCTAATGGCCAAACTACCAGGAAGCGTCTGTGAAAAGGACATGCCTGAGTGATAGAAAACTTGATGGTAGACAGGAGTTTTGGAACAGACACAGTCAAGGAAGAGATATCCACATGTAACAGTATCACAACGAAATACCTTCTGTAGCTATATAATCCTCTACGTTCACAAGACTTTTGCAGACTAGGAGCCATGAAAATGGCTCTGAATGGGGCTCCTGTCAAGTACAATCTACAATTTCTGCTATAACTGAGACACTGATGAACCTAAGTAGCAGTTTTTCATTACTACTCTAGCAGACATCCACCTTTTTAAGTAAACTTGCAYATTGCTTGCCCACTCCAGAGCTTTTTGATACTTCTCTTCATTCAGGAGTTTGTGCAAAACTTGAACAAAGTACTCAAGAAAACGTGATTTCTTTCTGAATTTCATCACTGCAATAAAGTAATACATAGTTACCACTTTTTTTGCATTTACTCTGAAACAGTTCTCTGAATAAAGCTATTATTTATGTTATGTTGCATGCTGATGAAGAAAAAGCATACTGATACCAAAATCAGATAGAGGTCATGAAATACATTAGCAATTGCCAAGTATTTCTGCTTGTGATCAGGTATGCAGAATCACAATTTCACTCTATACTCCTAGGACAGCCAACATTCTAGGGCCCGAGAAACCAGTTTTAGAATGATTTTAGTATCATACAATACATAATGAGAAAGTATGTTATAACAAAATTCAGTTTCAGTAGAATATCCTTACAAGTACACATGCCTAAAAAACATGAAAAAGCAAAAAAGCAAGGATAAACAAAATATCTCCATTGTATTCACKTAGGCTGCTCTTCTCAGTGACACCTACATTAGCATACAGGCATCACACAGCTCTCATASGTTTCAAAAACACGAGTTTGTTTCCAATCCTTTGGTCTTTCATAACAGCAATTCCAGTTCCCCATTAGTTATCKCCTTTTCACTGATTATTTGTCTTTCAAATTACAGAAACACTGGTGCACTTTTTTAATTAAATTATATTAAATTTCTTTGGTCTTCAYACGAGTCATACATGAGTGTTTGTGAAATTTAAGATTCTTTCATGAATTTCTCTCTCAGTAACATAATCTAATGTGGAAATGGAATGTCTCAGTTTAAAAAGGACAGGCCACAGAAAAAGGACTACTAAAAATGTGGCACAATTTTCAACAAAATGGGCTAATTTTCTTTATTAGAAAATGAATGCCATTTAATTTAAAATATTAACATTTTACATATTTAATAYTGACATCCAAAATCATTTGTTTCAAGTATTTCATGCACTTCTAAACACAACTATATTAAAGATTTTTAAAGCTATAGTTTACTTGATATTTTATATATATTAAATCAAAATGAAGAAAAAGTTTCCAAGATTTTGTAATCTGGATTTTCTTTACAAGATATTGTAAACAATAAAAACARTAAAAAAGTAAAATACATTCAAAATGCTTTATTAGCAACTTTCTAAAGTAAAGAAGCCTTTAAAATAAATCTCAATYATCCTACCTTCTCGATAAGCATTCTTTGCTGTCCAACATGAAATTACAGGGTAGAGGAACAAAGGATCTTCCTGTCCTGTAAGCTCTGATCCAGGTGCTACATCAATAACCAAATCAAATCTATTATCAGAAGTAGCAATAGCACACAATAGGAACTCTAYCTGGAATCATAACCGAAGACTAGAAAAATCCATCTTTAGACACTGTTTGCTATTAAATCTCTTATTGTCATTCAGATAAGAATTGAAAAGCTTGTTCTTCCACCTTGAGAAGCCCTGCAGCTTAAGTAATGAAGAGCTTAAGGATGTGACCGATAAACTCCCAGCTAGTAGACTAATTAGCAAGATGTTTGGAGTCTCTCAGAGGTCTAATAAAAGTCCACATAAATCCTCTGTGGAGGAGGATGTGCAGTAGGGAAATGTCCAAAAATGGTATTTAAAGATAAATAGCATGAACTGAATTCATAATACTACTAGTGACTGATGCTTACATACATGCYCAGTATATGGACAGATATAAACATAAATAGCTAACATAGCTAAACATAAATACTGTTCTCCTAARTATTTACATAAATATATCATATATTTTATATATGTGTATATATATATTTTAGGTGAACAAGATAGATCTTTGTTCAATAAAGACCTATAAATTGAATTTAAGCTTCTGACARTTAAACATCACTATGTTACCAGTTCATGAACATCAGAACAATGTGATWTACTATTTGCTATTTTGCCTTAATAGAGAAACATGACCAACAAATCTTGTGCTGAGTCAAGTTGTGCGGTTGGAAAAGATAAGGCAACTAGTCTCTGAAAAAAGTGAGGTTAAAATGGACTCTGGAACAATCAAATGCGATAGTGGATGAACAGCTGCACTCTCCAGTAGCAACAGTCAGTTGAGGTCTGTTGAGTGCATAYAGTGTTTAGTGAAACAGGGCAACCAGCAGCACAAGTTGTGTTTTAATACACGACACATCCAATACGATTATTTTCTCTTATTTAACAAGTTCAACAAGATCAGCTTCAAATAAGCATGCTAACAAAGAATAGCATCTGCCAAAAAGAATTAGTTTTGAAATTGCAGAATTCAAGGTGCAATAGGTATCAAGGCATTTTGTTTTTCTCATTTTCCAAAGAGGCAATTTCAGCTCTCTTTTTCATTTTTCTTTTAGGCTAAAAACAATGGATTGGTGAGAAGAGTTGATTCACTTGGTAAGGATTTCCTGTAGTAAGTCTYTGGTCAATACATTTTTAACAGCTTGCCCTACAATTGTACACATTGTGCTAAACACTTTGTATGTCTTAGTAGTGAGAGTTGTAAGCTCTGTTATTTGCTATGTACGGTCTCAGCAGAAGACTCCTCTATCAATTTGTATTAAGTTCTTTAATCTGTGCGGCTAACCTTTTTCCTCTCCAGAAATTATGAAATGCTCTTTTGCCTTTATTTTTTCTGCCATAAAGTTATTTTTATGTATGTTTCCATTTATTAATTTTGTATAAGTACTTGTGAGACTTATTGACAAATATCCTATTTCAGCAGCAGAGCAAGACTTCAGCAATAAAATATTTTTGAATAGCTGAAAATGTGTTCTTCTCTAACTGATTAATCCGTTAATTAATTTTCTATTAAGTATAAATGGGACATCATTCTATTAAATAATCAATATAACTTTCCATTAACTCACAGAATTCATTAGTCCTGTAACTTGTTTTRCATGAATGCAGGTATCCATATCAGCAGAAAAAATGGAAGGATCAGTATACAGACTAATAGAATTTGTTTCTCATACTTTTTTTCTTATGTTACAGAAATGCTTTCACTTGTAAGACAAATACATACATATATGCACAAATGCATATACATACATGATGGACAACAAGTTGAACTGAGTAAGCAGTTTGTCCCTGCATCAAAGACCRGTTGTTTACTGGGCTTTATTAGAAAGAGTACAGCCAGCAGGGCAAAGGAAGTGACTATTCCCCTCTGTTCAGCACTTGTGAGACCACATCTAGAGTACTGTGTTCAGTTTTGGACTCCCTAGTAGAAAACACTGACATACCGGAATAAGTCCAGCAGAAGGCCACCAGAATGATTAGGAGCTGGACAACATGACATGCAAGGAGAGGCTGAAAGAATTAGATTTATTCAGCATGAGAAGAAAAGGCTAAGGGGAGATCTTATTGCAGTCCACAACTACATAACAGGGGGATAGAGAAGTTGGAGCCTGACTCTCCTCAGAGGTGCAAAGTGATCACACAAGAAGCAATGGACACAAGCTAGAAACCAGGAAATTCCAAATAGATATAAAGAAAARCTTTTTCATCATAGGAGTGGTCAAATATTGGAACAGTTTGCCCACAAATGTTGTGAAGTCTCTTTCCTTAGAGATACTCAAAACTTGAYGGAACAAGTGCCTGAAAAACCTGATCTAACTGGACCTGCTTCAAGGAGGGGACCAGACTAGATGACATCCAGAAATGCTCTTCAACTTAAATTATTCTGTGATTCAATATAGGCACCAAAGAGTACAAGATACCAGGTAACTGATAGGAAAAAATTGGTAGGCGCTCTGTAGTTTAAGTTTTAATCACATTTCTTCACAAGTCCTATCGTTTTACTTCATTTAACTTCGACAGAACAACAAGCCTGAAAATTTTTGTGCTTAATCTAGACTCAGAGATATTTTAAAGTCGATATATTCATTGCTGAGTTACAAGGTAATTATGGTAATTCTTTTTAAAACAGGAAAATTTCTGTTAGTTTTCTTCAGGAACACTTTTCTCTATTAAAATTTCCTGCAATGAACATTAACTACTAGCAGTGTTAGGACCCTGAAATTACACAAGCTATAGATGGGCAATGGTTTTTGCCACTGCATTTTCTGATTTACGAAGATAAAGCAAATATAAATAACCCGGAACTCAATTTACAAAGATCAGGGGAACACATATAATAGCAGAAAAAAAACCAAAAGTGACCACTTCTTTCTAAGGAGGAATGAGTGTTTTCGTGAAAATGAAGAAAAAGGCAAATAAAAGTCATTATACACATTACTAGCACAGATAAATAAGATTAACAGAATTGTGATTTTGCTGGATTTATCATGGAATATATATGAAATAAAACTATTTCTTAGGCAAATAATGTTTACAGATAAACCACAGAAAACTATCTGAAAAGGTAAGATGTATTTTAATACTGCACCCACCTGGTTTTGTCAGTTTGAGTAGATTTGATTCAAGAGCACTTAGATTTTCTGTTGCTTTTTCCATTGCAGCTAAATGGAGTATCTTTGTAGAACTGTTCTGGAATATCAAATACTTAGTTATGAGAACTTAGCTTTTATCTAACTGAAAATAGAAGATCAATAGTGGGACTCAGCTAAGATTCCAAGTGTTCTCATTCTACATGTGGTGATTTAATCAATATTGTCTTACTTCTAGTTTTCAAATGAGGTAAAAATGATGTTCATAACTTTTTAAATATGGCTTTGAAAAAATGGTCATAATTCATTCTTCACTAATCTCCAAGGGAGTCACTGAGGCTGCTCTGTCACCAAAGAAATTTTGGGGGAATTCCCACTGGTACCGCAACAATATATTTGAACTTTTTTCTTTTTTGACAAAATGTTTTCATAAAAATAAATCTTTTGTAGATTTTACTTCCTACAGCAATCAAAATCTTTTGGGAGCAGAAAGAATTTCTATTTTTTCATTTTAGTGAAAATATAATGTTCAGTCAGCCCTACTCAGCACAAGGTAAAATATTGTTCCTATGATCTTACATTCCTTTTCCTTCTTTAGTACAAACAGAAGGATGGAAGGAGCCATCGCAAACTCAGCTACAAAAATAAGAGAAAATCACTTCTCCTGGATGCTGTCAGTATCCTACAAACGTTACTCCAGAAAGCCTTCCCTGTCAACTGACTGATCTTTTGCTCCTCTCCTCAATCTATCTCAGCTTCATGCTCATACTACTTCCCTTCTTCCTATCTTATTTATCCTACTTCTTACTGCTTTTTTCAAACAAACTCCTCCGCAGTAAAATCTYTTCTAAAATTATTTAAAGAAAAAACAGACAGAAAAGTCTGGAGAAACAACATAATATTTGCAAAATACTCTGATTCTAGGTTGTAGGAAATCCTCAACCTATTTGTCCCAATCCTCAACATACTGCATTTCTTTGCAACTTAAGTGTTAAGCTATTTGAGGACTGAAAGTTCTTGCTCCATTAAGAAAGTATTTTCAAACTCTGCACAATTCCCAGGTTACCCTACTACTATGAATCAGTTTCAAGCAGCTGCTGCACAATGCACAGGTTGTTTCTACATTAATTAGAATACTTCTGAGATTCTTGTACCATTCTTTAATTATTTTTCTGTCCACTAGTGCATTCTTGCAGACTATATGTGAAGATCAGTTAGAGATGTTGGTACCGACATCTGCAGGATCTTCATGGCTCTGGCCTGGAATATTCCTAACTAGTTCATCCAGATGAGAACCTGTACCCCACTTCAGTCTGCAGCCTATCCTAAGAAAGATGACTATAATTAAACAGAGGCCTTTCTGCTGTACTTTAGGAAGTCTCATTCTATAAAATCACTTTTAGAACAAAGAGTTAATAAATATGATCTTTAAACTAATACAATGCTGTATTTAGAGAAAAGAAAAAGCGAAAATCAGAGCAATTACTTCAACTTCTGTGTTAGCAGATGTTTCTTCAATTTTCACAGCTCCTGACTGGCAGAGTGGGGGACCCAACAATTTTTTGCCGTAGTTAACAACAATTACTGCTAGTTCATATTCCTTCCATGAACGTAGTACCTATTAAAGAATCACCTGTTACATACTTTCATTTTGCATAACACACAATGTTTAATTATTGTCTGCTATCTATAACACATCAAAATGCATTAATATTACAGATAGAAGTTAATTATTCAATAATTAAGCTTTGATTAATAAAATAAACCCATGGATTTTAAGGAATAATTGGAATTGCAGAAATGCTATAAAAATGTTCTACTGCTGTTTAAGCATAGACTCTAACCATCAGAGAATAGAAAGATTTAACTAGAAGTATCTATTGCTGTGATCAACATTCTCCCTGTCCTCATGTAGTATGTCTATCAAAGAATACAAATGATAACCAAATGATCCCCATTTACTTCACTGGTATTCAGTGCACGTATGAAAATCTCAAGAGTATTATGGAAAGGAGAGTGAATCATGACATTTACAAACGAACTGTGTGGGGGATGTTCTTAGATGGCTTTATCTTCTTTAGACAGAACACTAAAGGCCAAAGTACTTCTAAGTATGCAAGGTAACTTCACTTTAGGAAATCTTTGTGATTATCTGTCTTTGGGATAGAAAATAAATGTATAGATTACTTTAGGATAAATAAAGTATGTGGCCTGAATTTAACTTTATAGAAAACTGTATGCCATGGATATATCATAAGCATTTTCAATTCACCAAATGTATACTATTCTTTTGAAATGCTACATCCAAGGAGAACTAAATTAACAATATAAGCAGACACTCATTTAACTGGGGAATCCAACAACAAACAAGTGCAGTACTAAGGTGCTTTAGAGGAAATTTTATCAACCTCACTTGGGGAAAAAAAAACAYCTTGAAACTGAAGAGTGATGTAAAGAAACAGTCACAAGTAAACATCTGAGGAACATACTCGTAGTCCAGCTGTCTTAAAGAAATGAGCTACTTAAGAATATAAGAAATATTGTATGTGCCGAAAACAGATTTTAATGAAATGAACTTAACAATAGTTTCTTCACTGAGTTACTTATCCGTAAAGGAAAAATCTTTTTAATAAACCAGTATGTTCAGGACTTTGAAGGAATAAATTTTTCCAGATACACTAACTAAATTCTAGAGAATTCAAGTGACTAGGAGTCACCTGAGCTTCATCTATTCAATATTTTTTGACACATTCAAGATTAAAGAAAGTAAAAGAGAATCAGTGTGATTGGGCATATCATACTCGCTCTTGAACAGCAAATAATAAATTCATTGGTTAGTTGAATTGCAAATAGTACGAGATAAGGAATGCATGAAAGCGTGAAAGCTATTTTGGAAACTGAGATACAAGATAATTCAGATATCTCTTTTTCGAAAAGCATTTCCTCAAGCAAGCACTTCCTCAATTGTCACCATGGTTTGTGAATGCCTCAGGGATTACCCCCTCAAAAATCATCATGGAACATCAAACACACCATTTCCATGGAATTACTGTTCCTCTCTGTTAGTGAATCTGGAATTACACGTGCAATAATGTCCATCATCTGGTGCATTTGCTGGCCTTGGACTTGGGACAGAAAGGCTATAGGAATCAGATAAAACATGGTAAACTCCAGAATGCTGACAAGTCAGGTATCATTCTGAGATGAACAACAGTAGTGATTCAAGTACAGCAGAAAGTTAAATTTCCTAGTGCTCCAAACATTCACAATCAATACTGTGGAAAGGAGACAACAGCACTGAAGCTGGTAACCTCCATGATTTGTACTGCAAAAGCCAGAGAAGTCAGTCTGTTAGAGCCCTGGCCACACTAACATACCTTGCTGGCCCTGACCAGTGTCACCTGGTGCCTCCCCCTGCCCCTGCTCATGGCACAGGAGCCCCATTTCAAATCATTCTGGGACTGTAAGTCCTTACTCCAGCAATGCCATCAGAGTCCTGGTCTCCAGCTCTGCCATAGCCGCGCCCTTGGCTGGCAATGAATCCTGTTGATTTAGACCCTGACACATGGGCTAGCTTTCTGGCCTGACCTTGGACCTGTCTCATCACGATAGACCTCCTCAGCCATCACTGGACTGTGTCTGACCCTCATTACTTTCACCAGACYGGATCCTGTCCTGCAGATCAATTTTTTGGCTTGACCTGGGACCTGACTCATCACCACAAACTTGCCTGGTGATACAGACTCTAAATTGGATCTGGCTGCTACCCTCAAGCCTGTCCCACTCTTTGCTGGGGCTAGTGGACGGGCCCTGCCTGGGGAAGCCCCTGCCATGCAGACCATGCAATCTCCCATGGCTCCCCAGCCCTTAGGGAGCTGCCAGACCTCGCTGAGCACAAAGTCCTCACAGTTACAAAAAACTGATAAATTTGATTAACACCAAGAAACTGACAACATTAGGGCTAACAAACTCTTTATATGTTTTAGAATAATGCAAACTAGGTCTTGCAGTGCACTTATAACTTCTGATGATGATATGATCTTGTGAGTTGAGTACAAAGATCCAGCTCCCGTAAAGCCTGAGCTTTATATGAACAGCCARCCCAGGTGAATCCCTCCAAGCAGCAGCAACAGCTCAGCTTCAGAAAGAACTCTTGGCAGAGGTATGCTCGAAGCCAGAGGGAATCCGCCTTTTCCAAAGTCATACGTTTACCATGGCATGCATTCTGAATCTAATACGGCTCTACCTCAGGAAATAATTCCTACACGCACCACATTTCTCCTTATGTCACTAAAATAGTTGGAATATTAGAAGCATAAATGAGATCTACAGCTATGTATTATGTTTAAAAGTTAAATATGTTTAGGTTCCTGCCAACATATAGGACCAAATAGTACAAAGTTTCTTGTGTATACTTAGGAAATAAGCCATATATATTAATCTGACTAAAACTACAATATGAGCTCTTTGCAGTTAATGAACTTCTAAAGTTATATTTTACATTTAAAATAGATTTATTTGCAAGAAGGTATAAAATGTAAAACACATGAACCTAATGTCACTGGCTAATAACTACAGTCTATTTTCTGAAACAAACAAACATTCTCAATTTTATTAAAAAGTCAACATGTCATTATTACATAAAATGTACTAATACAAAAATATTAATAAATATTTCCATACCCTTACTATTTAAGAGTGCTGGTTYTCTAAGATACCACTCTGAAGGTCACCTTATTAGGATTTTTTTTTTATGACAAAAGCTATATCTTAAACTGGGTTGTAAGCACAATAATATACACAATACCTTTGCTGTATAAAATGAAGCACAAGCTATCATATGCTGAACACTCTCATAACATCCTGCCTGTTTCCTCTGCAAAGTAGCACTTGGGATTTCTTGAAGGACTGCCAAACATTTAATGAGGATCTGTAAAAACATGGGTTAAAACTAAGTTTGAAACACATTTATAAGTTTGTACCTCTCACTGTAACAGTGTATTGCATTTGATGGTGAACTTTAAAAATACTTTAAAATCTAATAGATAGAATGAAATGTTAGCTCTACAAAAGCCMATAATAAAATTTCCATTTAATTAAATAATGTCAAGATTTCATCCACAGCATGGTGGAATACATGACAAGTTCCACACAAAATCACAGATATTAAATTACAGATGGATATCTGATGCATATTTTTGCTGATTTAATTAACATGAATCAAGGAATGCTTAATTCAGTGAGATGACATACTCCTACTAGAGGACAACTTAAAATTATATTGAGCTGGTCAGAGCTGTAAATGAAAGAAAAATGTTTCCAAATTTTTCTAACAATAAAAGATTTCTTTCATTTTTTTCTAACAGATATGAAAACAGACATATGACTAAATTATTTTTCCCTTAAAATATGAAATTTGAAACAAGAGCCATTTCCAGTGGCTAGCTGTGCCTTTAGTAGGACATCATAGCCAATGACTTCTTAAGCAAGACATTATCACTTCAGGTAAATATAATCTGTACTGTCCTAAATGCTCCTAAAAACTTATCAGGGYTCTGAGTGCCTCAATAGTCCTTCATTGCCCTGCTCAGCCCCTCCCTGGGGCTCTGTCCAGGAGCTCCGTTCAAGCTCAAGTCTGGGCCGTCAGTCCCTGCTTCAACTATGTGATAGTTGTACCTGTCTCCARTCCTGTCTCTGTCTCTACTTTTTAGGTGGACATCTGACCTACGCTCTCAATAGCCTGTCTTCTAGATGCACCCTTTAGACCTTTGTTGTAGCTACAATGCTACTTCTATCCCCTCAAAATTGCTATTTGTATATGGAAAACAACTAAAAGTTATGTCACAAATTCTACTATAATTTAAAAATATCAATGAATCATCCTGAAGACATAAACAATATTTTGGATTTACTTTATCCAAAGAGATAAAGTATATATCTGAGATATCTGAGAGCAGAATCTGTGTTGCTTACATTGAACATATGCATTAGGAATGCATAAAAACATTAGAGGCTTTTCTTTCAGCAGCTCCTAAAAACTCAAAGCCTAGATGTTTGGATCTCCTCCTGTACATTCCATTGTAAGTTTAATTTGAATGACTGTAATCACAGGACTTGCACACAAGCTGCTCTGTCTTAAAGTGTTCTCACCTGAACTACCGCTACGGAAGAAATCTTGTGATAAATGATCGGAGCAAGGAGACCATAACATTGTACAACAGCCTGCAGGGCATAGCTTGCGTCATTTAACCAATTACTAAGTTCAATTGCCACAGCCAATCTTTCACATTCTGCTAATCTACCAACCTGTAAAAGAATAAATATTTTGATTCAAATATAAATTCAATTGTTTAAAATCATTTTAGAGTGAAAGAAGAAAGATATTCTTGCAATTTAAAAGCAGTGTAAGCAACAAATAATGTATGAGYTTAGAAACAAGTTACAGTGATACCTGTTAGAAATATATAAAATAAATGAAASATTATTTGTGATTCTAAAGAAAACCATTGCTTTTGAACTAATTTTGTTTTCTAAATTTACCCATTTACAAAGCCTGGGTCACAACCTCAACCTAAGCTGACTGGAAATTTCACATCTTCACCTCTTAAAGTAAGTAACAGCAGGACAAAAAGGCCTTTCTTTCTCTTCCAGTTTATCTGCAGCAGTTCTTGCATATGTGAGCAGATCCAGTGAAGTCRCTGAATGATCATTAAGACTACTCACATTTGTATGAAACAAGAATAAGAAAAGACTAGAATAATACAGAGATGAAGGTGGCTATCTAAATAAAAACAGAAGTTTTTTGTGCCATGAACTTAACATGCTGTTATCTTTMAGAAAGTTTGAAATAAGAAAACTTCAGCATATTACAACCACAAAACCCCATTAGAAGTTCAATACTAATGAAAATGTACATATTAAATAGCAGAGATGTTTAAAAATACCATCTGCATCCAAGCAGAACAGAAATTACAATGATTATACATCTTAAAATATAGTCTAATACTGCTGAAGTCAAGGAAAATATTTCTGTTAAATTGATGGGCTTTGAATTAGGGCATTACTGAGGGAATCACTGATCCAGAAACTGGCTTTCTACCAAGATACAAAGTAATAAGGAAATAATAAAATATTTTAGAAAGGAAGACCAGGTACCTTAAACAAAGTACACTGCAAGTAGGATTAATACAGTGCAACATTTATCCTGGGATGCTGAAATAAAGCTGATAAAAAAGAAAAATCAAATGCAATATTTTATTTTAAACTACACATACTTGTTCCTCATAAAGTATCTCATTGGTACAGATGGAATCACAGAATAGTGCTCCTTCCATAATATTAATGTCACTAATAGCAAATATATTCCTCAGAAAGAGTTGCAAGGCAATAGGAGAGGTCTGAGACACAGCCTCAAAACATAATCTACAAAATAAAAAAGCAAAAGAATTATAAAAGTATGTTAATGATCATACAGACATCTCACACTTGAAAATGCAATCTTTAACTGTATAATGATAGACAAAAAGGATTAATACAGCTAGTGCTGGAAATGAGATTTATACTTAAAACTGAACAAACTATTTAAAATTTCTAACTTAAAAACTACAAATGAATGGGATAAGACTCCATTTCAAGTTGCTGTCCACCTTTAGTTGTTTCATCTAACCTCTTGACACTTATTTTAWATCCTCTGTGAAAACTTGGGATGCTACAGGGTATTTATTTTACCTGTGTCTTCTTTACACATGCTCTTTACTATTTTCCTGTATTATGGTAATATATAACATAAGCAACGACACACACAGTTGTGCATACATATTACTAAGTATAATAACAGCCTCCTTTTTATCACTGATGTCATGTATTACAAGTCTAAAAAGAATCTTTCTCAGTTGCCCACTGTTGTTGTTTTTTGCATTCCTGGAGGGAGGAGACATTTATCCTTTTTTCACATTTATTATAGTAACAATCTTATAATTCTGACATATAAGAAGTAAACATCTAGCTTCTCCTTGATTGTGCTTCCTAAAAGAGACTGAAACTCAAGACAGAAGATCAACAGACACATGCACATAGCTGATATGACTAAGGTATCAAGGGCTTTCCCTTCCCTCCATCTCCCTCTACTGTCTCTATGAGTCCTACGTACTTTCTAGCTAGTCCAAACAATTTCTCCGCTATCAGGCTATAAAACTGCAACTGGCTGCTTTCAAGTCTGATATTGCCGCCTTCAGAATGTTCCATATGAATTTTAATGRAAGTAAGGTTTGGACACAAGCATTGGAAAAACAAAATCCCCAGAACACTTAGTTCTTAGAACATCTTAGAACATCTGTTCAAAATCTGCTGTCTTGATCTGGTACTTTTGAAAGTATCTTCATTTGAATTTTATCTCTAGAGCTTAGAGCATTTAAAAGACCTAGTCAAGACACAAGATTAATGAAGAACAAGCRCAAAAAGCAGTCACAATGATCTGACTTGCATTCCTACTTTGTTGTTCAGGCCAGGGATAAAACTAAAACACCCAAATCACCATGAAATAGGATACCTAGTGATCCTCTGCCTGAATCAAGGTAGTCCATATGCTGCCTGTAAATCCCAACAGGTCTTACAGTATATACCATCAAGACCCTCAATCAGTTTGTATGTCTAGTATCAATCACATGGGGACATTTGAAGGACAGACTAGATACACATTTGACGATCAGGCTAAGCCCCAAATAACAAGAAGTACACTTAGGCACATTACTTTCACCTGCAGTATGACCCAAGCCTTCCATAAGCCTACACATGTGCTTGCATCCATCAGTGTGACTGTGAGAAAAGCACAGACTCTGATGAAAGCTTGAGGAAACACAGCATAGGCAAACCTCTGTCTGCTTTTTACGTCTTAGAACAGCTGATTACTGGATATYCTGTCCGTAAAGAGAAAACAGAAGTATAATGGCCAAACCGTTCAGAAAAAAATCTAATATAGATATTTCTTGAAACAAAGATCTTTACTTCTTCTATGTTTCACAGAACTATTAAAATACAAGCAAGAAGTTTGCTTCTTATCATTATGCTTTCAAAACTACAAGTCAGTCTGTCAAACTGAAACTCCAAAGCTGCAAAACTGTTTCTCATCTTCACCACAGTGTTGCCAAAGCTTTTTCCTGAAAGTACTAGTTTAAAAAGAATTTCATACAYGTGAAGGTGATCTTAGATGTTAATTTATTATCAAATTATAACCAGTTGACTGATATTTAAATTGCAATTTTTATTAACAGTATTATTTTATTAACAGTCTTATTTCATACAAGTTTTTTTTTTTTTATCTTGGAATTAATTAAGTTTCGATTTATTTCTTTTTGCATTTGGATTTATGGAATTTAAGTGGATTTAAATGCAAAATTTCTAGCTTGGCTTTGTCATAATGAAAACCCTATAATATTATGGTTGAACAATTGGAACATATTTATAAGTTAATTAATTTTCAAAGATTTCTCCTAAAACATTTTAGTATATTTAAAGATTATTGACAGACTTACACAACCACCCCAAAACAAAATCAGCAAGCATGCACACATTTTGGGTGGGCTTCTTGGCAGCATGGTCAAAATTTCTGAGTCCTACTACTCCCTTAATTGGAGCTGAAAGTCAGGAGCCCAATGCATATTACATATTTTGCATGTGAAAATGCACTCACATAGGATTAATGACTTTATAAATGATTCCAAATATCTTACCCAAGAAAACAATCATCATACAGAATTAAGTGTGTAAATGCTAGCAGTTACCTAAATAACAAAAACTCCTCTGCTCATTTTTTAACACTAATTTTATGACACATTTAACAACTTTTTTTTTAGAATGTCTTTCAACATTTCACAGCCTGGTACTCTTAAAAATAAAATRTGCACCTCTACAATTAATTATTATTTAATTTCATATTTGCCAGTTACCTGTTTTCAGATATAGTCAAATTTCTGCTTGCAGAAATAACAGTTGTATTGGCAGGCGGAGGGGAAGCATTTGAAACAAAATAATCCCACATTGGTGTAAATGCTTCTCTAGCTAATGTATAATTGCCAGTCTGGTAGGCTACCTACAAAAATATAAATTTTAATTATGCAATTTTTAGAGAAAAAAGATTACATTTCATTTTATAATGTTTATCAATTGCTAATTAAAATTAATTTAACACATTTCCATGTTCTTCAAATAACCAGGCCAAATATGATTACCATGAGATGGGTTTAAAATGCCTCTCTTAAAATACAGGTTTCCAATTTCTGTAAGAATATTTTGAGACATATTTCAATAAAATATAGGTAATAGCGATCCGATTCTGCGAATACTAGTTTTCCTTCAGAATTAGCATCAGAAAACACAAACAAGATTCATGACTATTAATCAAGGATCTAACAGTCCTTTATGCAATTCTTAGGAAGTATCATGTTGCAGTTTGTGAAAATGCATTATTTCATCTRGGTCCATTTGTTAATACAGCAGACTGCCAGCTGCTCTGGATCATGGGATGTAAGTGGAGTCACCCAAGTATTGTGTTTATGAGGATAATTCTTACTCTGGCAGATTTTAGGAAATCTTCTAACACTTTCCCATGATCTGTGAGGCTAGAAGATTTCACTTTTTCTCTATGTGACAATTTCTTTTAACTTTTTTTTGTTAAGAATATGGAAAATGATTATAAGCCTTTGTGGCCTTCTACAACTCACTACAAAAATAATTTCAAAGGAAAACAGTTGGATTTGGCACTGGAAAGTTCAGTCACATTTTTCACCCCATATTCTAAAAAGTAATAGGATGATTTCTAGCTCTTGGCCTCCATCACAGAAATGAAAAGATAAATGATAAAAAGGAAGAAACTAAGAAGAAGTTAAATGCAAACTGACAAACAGGACAATCAAAATTGGGGTAAGAAGAACTTGCTGAGACACATTTTTCCCGCTACATSGAATTTCCAATCATTTTGAACTAAGAATTATTTGAGCTACTCAAATACGTCATTTGTGATGATAAAATTGTGATCTCTACTAATCAAGCTTCCTGGCAAGAGTCTTGAGTTTTGACCAGAAATTTTTTATAGCTACCAGTGAGAACAAGTAAATACAAACAAATTAATGTATTTACTGCCTAAGACTCTAACCTTACCTGAGTTAGATAGGCTCGAACAGTAGTAGCAGAAAGAGGTGGATAAGCAAGGATTGGTTTAGTCATTTCCCCAATAGCATCACCAATAAGTTTTCCATCAGAAGAATATGCTGCAACTGCAAATATGTACTTTTCATTCGGATCCAAGCCTTGTATTTCCAAGAGGCTTTTCCCATCAGCTGGTATCTATCAGTAAAAAATACTTTCTAGTTATATGCATGGTATACATCAAACAAAAAATCTCAAACTCTAAACTGTTATTGTTAAACAAATTATTTAATGGTTTTGGATCAAAGTACAACCTAGACTAATAGATATGTCAAGCAATATTATGCTGCTTAGAATGCTGAAGAGACTCAACAAGGAAATGACAGGAAAAAGTACCAGTCTTCTCCAAAAAGCAGTTGAGTATAGAGAGAACCTAAAAGAAAACCTAATCTAAGAGAAAAGTTAAATAAATCAGTACCCGGCCCTTCTCCAAGACATTTTTGTCCATAAGCACCTGAGCACTGTGGATGTGCATGCTTGAGCTGGAGACATTCCAGCCCTGAGCTGTGCTTCCAGAGAAAGAGCCTGTGGCTCTCCTTCATATGGGCCACATGGATGTATCAGATATGGATAGAGGATAAAGCATGTCTCAAATTCTCTCAACATCATTAACAGGACTTTGGAAGCGGAAATGAGCAGTTTGTCAATAGGTACATAGACAATATATTTTGAAGATCCTCTTCTCATTTCTTCTTCAAGGACTCTTCCACCTGCACTTCAACATTATGGCTCACTCTTAACAGGTTTTTCTGCCTTCACTTCAGCAACCAAGACGACTTACACAATGGAAAGTTTTAGGGTCATGAAACAACATASAGTTGACACAATGACTGAGGCACAACATCAGAAGTGAGAACATCTTACTGTAGCATCAACACAGGTGGGATGGACAGCATCCAGATTTGTATCTTATAAAAATATTGTCTGTCTGGCCCTCATAAAGAGCCATCCAAACAAAAGAAATCCCTTCAAATGCTGGGGCTGAAGCCTGAACCAACAGACCAGAAATTAGCAAAACATCATCCATAGCATCCCTTTAGAGCAAGCTTCTCTCATGCTGATACTTTGATAGATTGCTCCACCACCAAGAATTCCAAGCCTTTTCCATGGAGCAGGCAGCTCAGAATTCTGCAGCTCAGTGTTTTCAAAAGCATATCCTAAAGCAATAAGAAGCTCCTTTGCTGAGGCACAGGATTAACCTGAGGTCTATCRCTCTGTAGGGTCTGCCAGAGCTAAGACAGTCTGTGACTTGGATGAATTGCAGCAAGTTCACAGACAAAACAGCTAGCGGGGTGAAAGTCTCCAGTGAAACATGCTTATATGGAGCAAGATAGTAAACTGAAACTAGCTCACTACACATCACAGGAACCTTGATTCTCTGAATTTGATAATGAGAATACTAGAAAAACATCAAAGCCTCTACTGCCATTAGCCACACACATCTTCTCTTTTCACACATCTTCATATTTTAGGGGGAGGTGGAGGGAACAGGTACGAAAGGGAAAATTTCCTCTCGATCACCAAAGACGGGGATGTCAGCATTAGTCCACAGCTTGCTCACAAAGCCAGGAAAACTTGAAACAGGAGGAGAAAGAGGCTGAGATCATTCTGTCACAATGCAAACCAGACTCCTGCCCTGCAATAAGCTGAAAACCATCTTACTTTCCCCTCTACTGGATAAAMAAGCATTCAAAATAGAAAATTGACCACTCAGGTCTGAGACTAAATAAAAGAATTTGCTGAAGAGGATGTGCTGAATCTTTTCTAATACATTTTTCCTAAAAGCCAACATGCAGAGCATTTGGATGAAACATATTCCTCTTTCAGGTGACAAGGCAATGGCAGTGATTCAGGTGACCATGCCTAAGTGATAAAGAAACAGAACTTGAACTCTGCCTGTGTAGGCCTTTGCCAGGAATTCTGGGAACATCAAAGGGCAAGCCAAAAGAAAAAAAATAAGCTTAACATAAACATAAAAATAAAACAAAATCAGAAAAAAATGTCTAATTATAATGATGAAACAAAAATAGAAGCAGCTAGGGTGACTATAAAAAGCACCAATGCAGCAACATGATCAGGCATGAAGAACCAAAGATGTGGCATGATGCTTTGCCTATTTGTACCACATGAAAGAGGAGAATGACTAGAAAGTCAGTTGTATCTGAATACGAAAACTATTGAAATAGTGATATTACCATGTTGCCATAATGAGGTAAGGCAAGGTCTTCCTAAGAAGAAATAGAATAGGAGTAACATAATTACTTTAATAAAAGTATTAAAATAAATTTTAATTTTTTTCAGAATTTTTCTGAATCCTAGAAAGAGCACAGTGACTGAGGCACACCCTGTAAATACATCACTTTCCTTTAAAATGCCTTTCAGAAAACCAGAGGTATATCAAACGGGGCAGAGTCTTCTGTAACACGAAGCATTCAAATCATTATTCAAAAAAGCTCCCATAATATCGTATGCCTTCAACCTAGTAGAATTTCAAACACTTCAAATAAAGATCAAAAGGTTTGTCAAAGGCTTGGCCAGCTACATGATTAAAAAAATTTTGGAAACATATCAGATGTATCCATCTAGAAAGTTAATAGAGTCTTTTAAGAAGAGAAAATAATCTGCATCAGTTTTTTCTCTGTCTTACCTCTTCTCCTGCATTTGGAAGTTT
This sequence comes from Rhea americana, assembly GCF_003343005.1. NCBI lineage: Eukaryota > Metazoa > Chordata > Aves > Rheiformes > Rheidae > Rhea > Rhea americana. Next base: position 2,013,335 of record NW_028186856.1, on the reverse strand, counting down.
ATTGTTATTTAACCTTACTTTCATATTACTTCCTGCTGCTACACAGCCCAAAATACTGTACCATGAAACCTTCAAAGAAAATGAAAGCATAATTAGTTGTTATATATCATTTTCAACTTTTGTCTAATGTAGAATATATTAATTTTTTAAATGATCTCTGCAAAATTCTAGTTCTAACAATTAATAGACTAATTGCACTATAAAAAGAGATCAACTGATTTTGCCAGAAAAGAGGTATAGTACAATAAAAACTGATGTTTCTCCATTATGCCATCAATATAGATCAATATCCCAAATCATGGACCTTCTAGGACATCCTACAGATTTAAAGTCATACAGAGCCCCTATTTGATCTTCATGATGGTATTCTTCTAAAGTTGACATAAGATTCATAGAATCATAGAATCAGTAAGGTTGGAAGGGACCTCTGGAGATCATYTAGTCCAACTTCCCCACCCAGCAGGGTCACCTGGAGCATGGTAGACAGGGTTGCATCCAGGTGGGCCTTGAAGCTCTCCAGAGAAGGAGACTCCACAACCTCTCTGGGCAACCTGCTCCAGGGCTCCGTCACTCTCACAGGGAAGAAATTCCCCCCTCACATTCATGTCGAACTTCCTGTGCTTCAGTTTCTGCCCATTGCCTCTTGTCCTGTCACACGGGACAACKGAAAAGAGTTTGGCCCCATCCCCTTGACACCCTCCCTTCAGGTACTTGTACACATTGATAAGATCCCCCCTCCGTCTTCTCTTCCCCAGGCTAAACAGGCCCAGCTCTCACAGACGTTCCTCATGGGGCAGGTGCTCCAGCCCTCTGATCATCTTTGTAGCCCTACGCTGGAYTCTCTCCAGTAGCTCCAKGKCTCTCTTGTACTGGGGAGCCCAGAACTGGACACAGTACTCAAGAGGAGGCCTCMCCAGGGCTGAGRAGAGGGGCAGGATCACCTCCCTCGACCTGCTGGCAACACTCTTCCTAATGCACCCCAGGAGACCATTGGCCTTCTTGGCCRCAAGGGCACMTTGCTGGCTCAYGGTCWAYTTGTCATCCACCAGCAYTCYCAGGTCCTTCTCTGCAGAGCTGCTCTCCACAAGGTCAGCCCAAAGCTTGTACTGGTGCCTAGGGTTATTCTTCCCTAGGTGCAGGACTCTGCACTTGCCCTTGTTGAACCTCAGGAGGTTCCTCTCTGCCCAGCTCTCCAGCCTGTCCAGGTCTCTCTGAAGGGCAGCACAGCCTTCAGGTGTGTCAGACACTCCTCCCAGCTTGGTGTCATCAGCAAACTTGCTGAGGAGACACTCCGTCCCCTCATCCAGATCATTGATGAAAAAGTTGAACAGGATGGGACCCAGTACTGAGCCCTGGGGAACGCCACTAGCCACAGGCCACAGATTCTGATTCAGCAAATCATTTGAGGACAAATGCTTAAAAGCAGATAACAGAAAGGCAGATATACATCTAGCAATATTCTATAAATAAGGAATGTTCTTAGTTTCTGTTGAAATCAATAGGTTTTTTTAATACCACAGAGCTTATGATAATCTCATTGGGTATCTTACCTACATTTTTTCAATATCTTTTAGCAAGTAAGAATGTAAGTATACATTCCTGGCTCAGAATCCGATCAAATATGAAAACTAATTCTGATTTCTTCACTGCAGAACTGGGCCCTCAGATTTCAATAAGTAATACATCTGATTAAGTTCTCTTTGTGTTAAACTTCTTCCACTAGGAACTGTACTAAGTCAATTTACTTTCAGTAGACCTTCAAACAGACTTCAGGTTGGGCAAATGAGGTCATTTATCAACATCTAAAAATTCTGAACGGGTGAAATGTTCATTTTTCTAGTAATATACATGATTTGTCTCACAATGTATCCTGATTGGCTTTTCAGAATGAAATGTTGAAATACAGGAGATTATTTTCAGCAAATGAATAATTTTAAGATTAGCAAATTTCCAAGGTATTTTGACTTTTATTGAAAGAATTGCATACATCTAAWTAAATCATAAGTATTCTGTTTTCAATTAAGAAGTTCCTCATTTAAAAAAACTTTTCATGTTCTTTCAACAGCTATGCATATCTTTAAAAAAAAAATCTCCGAGAATATGTAGTCACAAAATACAAGAATAATAAGCACATTTCACCATCTAGTGGTCCAATCTGTTATATGCACTGTCCCACACAGAACAAAACGAATGAATGTTTACTAAAAAAGATGAACTACTATAGATTTTTTTTTTAATTATTATCTCATGTTCATCAGGGTTAAAAAGGAAGAACCTTTCCCAGAGTAATTTGTTTGCAATTCACTAATCAAACTGTAATAAAACTATAAGTTATAAAACAATTCTTCACAGAAAGGTTCTTTGCACTATTAATACGATTTGAGTTTCCACTCTTCTTATACACATAAGCATACTGTTATTTCAAAGTAGTTTGCAAAATCTCTGTGAAAAGTTCTTTCTCAATAAACTGCAGCTAGTGGATTTTTCATACCTCAACCTTTTGGAATACTTTCTGTGCACATGAAGAAGGTGGTGAACAGTCAGCATGGATTAACCAAGACTAAAGCAAAATGACTGGATTTGTGGATGAGGGGAGAGCAGTGGATGTTATTTACCTTGGCTTTGTCAAGGCTTTCGACACTGTTTCCCAGTATTCTTGTATCCAAGTCAGGATGATATGTATGGGTAAGAGAACAACTAAGTAGGTAAAAAGCAGATTGGAAAGTCAGACTTAAAGGGTAGTTGTTATTGGATCATATTCTACCTGGAGGACAATAAGAAGTGGAGTACTCCAGGGCTCTTTCCTGAAACCTGCCTTGTTTAATATCAATGATCTGGAGGAAAAGAGTGAGTACACAGTCACATGATCTGCAGGAGACTGAGGAACGTGATTATCCCTCTCTGTTTAGCACTTGTTAGACTATACCTAGATACTGTGGCCAGTTTTGGGCCCCTGCCCATCTTTTTAACAAGAAAGATGTTGATCAACTTGAGTGATTTCAGCAGAGGACCACCAAGATGGCTAGGAGCTGGAGCACCGGCCCTGCAAGGTGCAGCTGAGAGAGCTGAGCTAATTCAGCCTGGAGAAGAGATGTCTTTGGAGAGGCAAAGGGAGGGACCTAACAGCAGTCCCCCAGTGCCTACAGGGAGATTATGAAGAAGATGGAGCCAGACTGTTTACAACGGTGCACTGTAGGAGGATGAGAAACAACAGAGATAAATTGAAACAAGAGAGGCTCCAACTGTATATAAGGAAAACGTTTTCACCCTATGAACAGGTTACCCAGAAAAGTTGTGCAGTCTTAGTCCTTAGATGTTTTCCAGAACTGACTGGATAAATCTCTGAGCAACCTGGTCTGATCTCACAGCTGATTTTGTGATTCTAGGTGTTTAGAAGGTAGATGCAGATTTCAGGGCTGAACTACAGTACTTTAACTCTTCATTAACAGATAAGGTACATTCTTGCATCACATGATGCAATTAGAGCCCTTCAGAGAGTGACTAGAGGTATGTCTGCTCCTAACCAAGAGAATGAGCTTTTAGCAAGTAGGGTAAATGAGTGAAAAACAAAAAGAACTTTATGTATGAGATGAAGAAAGTAGCATGTAAATGTGAAGATCAAAACAGTGACTCATCATTGACACAGGAATAAAACACGTAATTAATTAAATTTGGATAACATAACCTTCTCAAGAATGGTAGAGAAAATTGTGATGACACCATTACTGAAACTACTTTAGTTCTTTGTATATTGTTTGATATATTTCTTACGCAATCATTACAAAAAACATTACCTGAACATCTGAAGAGAACGGAGCTGGTTTAAATATCATGGAGCAATGTGATCTAGAAAGTAATATAGGAGGAGGAGGAGTTTTGCTTTTTTTCTTGCTGTTCATAACTTCTTTTAGACTGCGATACAATGTACTCTGTTCAGCTTCAACTTGTTCAATTAAAGTTAGTGCTTCCTATGATTTAAATTAAAAGGAAAAAATAATTAAAAGTAAGAACTGGATAGATTTTGTATTTATAGATCACTTTCAAAATGAYCTTATAAGAAAAAAAAAATCACTGCAATACAGAAAGCTTTGTATAGATTTTCATACCCTGTAACACCTCAGAGTAGAATCAATGGTACTTTGTATAAGCCTTACATATGCAGATAAATTTCACAATGTACAATAAAAGAAATGCAGAGTTCACATGAGAGAGGTAGGATCGAGGAACTGCCAAGTTCAGAAGAACCTACAGGTAAAAGGACTGCTACTAACATTGATTAGAAATTGGTGGTGACCTGTGATTAGCTCCAATAAGACACAAAAAACTAATTCTTCTTTAGGAGGGAGTTGGAGACCTAATCTTTGGAATTTCTGAAGGATTTGTGGAAGTGGGAAGGAAGACTGATCTTCTGGACTCCATAAACAGATAAAATAAATTAAATCTAGAAATAAAGAAAAGCAAAAAGAACACAGGCCTGAAAAAGTAGGGCTATGCCATTTTTCTTAGTTAGCCTGAGAGAACTGAGAGTTGACTGACAGTCTTAACTGCCAGCCTTCTCCATTAATATTGTGTGAACAATACTGTGGAAACCCTGCAAATAGTTAACAGGACTCAATTACAAGGGAGAGAGGATATCATAAAAAGTAATGAGAAGGACAACCAGTTCCAGCCAAACAACCTTGAGGAAACCACAGCTCTTTGATGAATGTGAGAAGTCGACAAAACAAAAACAGCAGAATAACCCAAGGTAACCTGTAAGTTCATTAAGGCTTATTAACATATTAAATTACACTCCCCTAACTGAATAATGAGACGATAATGACACGATAATGATGTTGCCACCTTCTTCTCCACTTCCTATGCTAATTAATAGGCATGTTAAAGAGCAAGCACGGAGTGAATATGTGATGTGATAAAACTGTAACCAATAAAATTTGTATAAAGTACTTCCCAAAAAGTGTATATATAAATAAAGAATGAGAAAAAGACAAGGTATGCTAGCTTTGCGGATCTACTACCTAGCACCCATCTCTGCCCAGAAATGAAACAAACAAATATCTTGACTCTATGTGTCTACTGCTTGCTTGCACATCAGGTAAAAGAACCCAATTTTGGCACAACAATATCAGTCTCTTCCCAAAACATGAGGGCCTCCTGAACATAGTGATTATGTGATCTTTTGGCTGGGGATCAGTAAACAACATTATCTAACTGGATTGAATGGCAAATACTTGTTAGATTTCTTTACCTTCCTTGCTTCATCAGTTTAGGAGAAACTTAACTTTGGCACTTCATGTTAAGAACTTCTTATGTTTACTTCTTTACTTGTGCCTGCCCTTCAGTGCAAATCAAAGCTAAAAGGGCCAGCTCCCAGAGACAAAGAGACTGGGGATGCTTTGGATGAATTACATTATTTTGGGAGAAGAGAGACACAAAGTTTTCCTACACTTAGGAGTTTTATTTGATACCTTATAGTTCCATGTAGTCGGTCTCTGGACCAATGGTTTAGGCTGAACTGAGTCTGAGGAATATGCTGAAGAAGGAAACCCCAAGCTATTGGTTATACACTGAGAGTCCTACAGTCTTGCACCGTAACAGCCCCTTGTTTCCTCATACCAAGCTGTATTGCAAATGAAATGAGTTTTTCAGCACCAGGACTGTTTAAGTCCAGAAGAGAAATTAATGCTGGAGAATACTAGACTTCAAATCTATAACAACGACGCGGGAACATTCATGTGGACAATTCACATCATTATAGTAATCTTAATAACATGAGAAAAAATGTATATGTACTTATAAGGCTGTAAAAAAACAGCCATACTGGTTCAGATCAAAGATTCACTTAGCCTTGTACCTCATCTCCAAAAATAATCAAAAACCAGCCATAGATTTGTAATGAAATAAGGAACTAAGATTTAACAGAGCCTTAATCACATCATACAGCTAAGCATTTGCACAGGCCCTCACTTCAGCACACTCCCTCCTCCGTTAGGTCAGGGCTGACCTCCACCCTAGTAGTAAATATTTAAGGAAGAATATGAGATACAGAACAAGATATGGGGTGACTCTTACCCCCACACAACCTTTCAACTTCTGCCATCAGTAAATAGGAACTTCATTGCTTTCTTAAAATCATATGTCTTTGTAGAGAGCTGTATTATCATACAATTTTTAATTTAAAAAAAAAATCACAGCCCCATTTTTCCTCCATGACATATTTCTTATTAGTGAAAAGATRGAACTGCTCCAGGGACAGATAAAGATAGTGTTGTGACTGAGACTGGTACTGAATGACCTATGCTTCATTAATTCCAGAACTTGGAAGATAATGAATGTGGTAGTACTGCAAGAAGAGAAAGAATAATCTTATGGTTGAGGAAGCCAAATGTCATTATAACAAACCACATTTTATCCCTGCCTTTGCCACAGACTTCCTCTGTGATATYACCTTAATCACATAAATTAAGTTTTACTGCTAGCCAACAAGAACCATCCGTGTACCCAACTCTATAAAGACTTGGATTTCCAACTGGACATACAGGGCAGGAAAGAAAATTGAAAACAACTGCAAGAAATAATCAACCAAAATGAAGGGCACCCAGTAGTTTGAACAGGTAAGCTTGGGTGAGTGGACACATGAATCAGAAGATTCAACATTTGCCCAGTGGTTTACCACATGAGGCTAGATTACTTGTACATTTCCCCAACAATAAAATGCAAAAATAGTACTTTCTTGTTTCAAAGTGTAGACTGATAGAATACTGTACTAAATCTTCTAGAAAAGACTGCGTTTCTGTGATTGTGCGTAATTCTATATGCAGCTCTTGGATGTTTTATGGTAAAAAGGGCAAAAACCACTACATATAAGCATGAAAAAATATGCATCTGCTGTCAYGAAGTGAGCACTGTCCATCTCAAGGAGGAAAACTAATTGATGATAATTAAATTTATTCATAGTACAAATATCTAAGAAGACCATGCTAAGGTTGTCCAGACAAATTCTGACATTTTCAGGCAAGTGGCTGCAAATGTATGATATTCTTTTACCTACTCCATTCTCTCGGAAAAAGCAGAGAGACAAAACAAAAATACAGTGAAGGATAGTATAAGATCTTATCCAATGTCTGAGACAACCATGTAGTTCTTGGCACTTGGTTATATGTCTTCACTGGTGATTACTGGAACAACTTTAATACCACATCACTATATCTAATATTCATAAATGTCACCTATTTTACAAGAATACAGGAAAGAGATTTTTAATGTATGTCTTACTGATTTTTTTATTATTCTAACATAAAGGATGTGTGTTTTATCATGCTTCCAAATTTGTAGCACTTAAAAGAAAACAACATTTTCTAGTAACTTCTTATTTAAAATATCTTTCCATGTATAATATAGTGAAAATTTCAGATTTCATTATCTTTTGAACATGCTATAAACAAATTTTGTGCTCTACTGATAAGCAAGATATTTTAATGGACAGATGTTGGTACAAATTTCATTAAGCTCCATGGAGAGACTCCCATTGATTTCAAAGACTTTGAATGAGCCCATGAAGAATCTATTTTTAATCTCAATAAACTGCAAAATATCTGATTTCTAAGCTGTTTATTTAATAAAAATCAAATAAAGCCCATCTCACTGTCACTAGCCAACATAATCTAAGAAAATTTATAGACTTCGGAAAAACAACAATGTAAGAAGGTTGTGATGAGAAGAAGGAAATTTTTATGACAATAGGCACAGTATACATCCGTATCTGTAAGTCAGGGCAATTAGGTATAGAAAAAAAAGATAATCTCTTTCAAGTTTCCTGCAGTCTGCACATATGTACAAAATTTGAGGATATGCGCTATTCTTGTTTTAAGTTCCTTTATTCTTTCATCATAACAAAACTTTTCAGAGAAAGTTTCATAAACAGAAGCTAAAACAGTTAACTCAATGTCCCCCAACTTTTTCTATTTTTTTCCTTTTGCAAGGAGTAATCCAAGTCCTAATTATACAGAACATGAAAAACTGTGATAATGATAAAGAATTTCTACTGYAACGAATTTTTTTTTATTACCTCAAGTAGATGCCTTTGAGAAGAGGTGGTTAACTCTTTAGGGAACATCTGTGAAGCCTTTTGCATCAAAAATATTGCTCTAGATAACTTATTCTTTTTTATTTTTTTCAATATAGCTGTCTCTGTAAAAAAGATACTGAAGACATTTATAAAATAGTAAAAATCACGTATTAAATTTCTTAAATCTTAATTAATAAGCATTACCTGTTAAATAAGGACAATCTTTTAAATTCTTCCTATGGAATTTGTTAGACTTCAGATTTCTGTCATCCTTTTGAACACCTATGTGGGAAGGAAATTCTGAGTTATTCATTCTGACACTGCTATTAAACAAATTACATTGAGGGGTTACTATGCAGTTCTGTATTAAAGCTCTGCTCCATCTCTTGCTCTTTTGTTTGACTCAATAGAATTTCTCAGAGTGATCATACCAGTAAAAGAATTCCACAATCATGCTGTACCACCTTTAGTAGTAATGTTAATATCACAGCAAAAGAGGGATCTTGTTATCATGGAGGGAACCCTCCAGTGTCAGGCTAATACTAGCTTTTATTAAAAAAAAAAAAAAAAAAAAAGGAATAGGAAATCAAATATAGTTTTTTCAGGAGGAATTCAGCAGCAGCATGGAGTATCACTCAGAAGCGATACGGACAACTTTACAGGAATAGAAATTGAGATCACAAAGAGCATCAAATAAAATATTCAAGTCTCCTTCCCTAGAGAGAAAATTAGCATTACAGAACAAAACAGAGCATCTCCCAGTTCTCTTATTGACACTATAGCAATTCATATTACAACCAAAATATCAAAATAAACTGTCTTGGAATCAAATCCAGTAGTGGTAAGCAATGTTTAACTCCTGCTGACTGAGTATAGATTATAGACTAGTATTGTATGGTAAATCTAAAACTTGCAATTTCTGACCTTACGTGGTATACAAATTGCCCTACATTGGCTAGACTTCWGAAAGCAGATACTCCTTTATAGCTTAGCATTACAAAACATACTAGCAGAGGACTCTAATCAAGATTCTGATCTATGAAAATTATTTAGCTTTACTGAAACCTACCTTGTATCAGTTTAAGAAGTTTCACAGCTACTCGATGCTGGGCCTGAATAAGCTCCAAGTGTAGATCTATTACAAAACTATTACCTGCTTCTGGTTTATCCTTATCCCATCCTAAAGACAAATTCAAATTCTGGCCATCTAGGTCCACCTAATAAATTGAAAATAGGAATCAAACAAACAGAGATTTATACCAAATAGTTCATTACATTTATCTTGTATTATTATTTGATATTATTACCTCAGCAAATTGAGAAACACTCCAAAAAATGTCATAATCATGCAGAATGCGGTCATTCAATTAAGCATAGATGAAGGAGAATGACTAGACAAAATAGCATGGATAATGGACAGAGAAAGCCAGATGAAAACCGAGAATCAATAGGAAAAAGCATTAATAATAAATCCAGAAATGTAGAAAATTTTGGTTTGTTGTGTCCAGCAATCCACAAATCAAAGATCGTGCAGATCATGTTGATGTAAAATAATACTGTTTAGAAAATCTGAATTCCCTCCAATGGCCAGAAATAATTTTAATAATGAACAGTTGCAAGCAATAAATATGAAAAAGGATTTCTGCTTTACAACTTAGAAAAAAGATACAAACTACAATTACTCCCAAAATAAAATTACAAAAAAAAACTAAAAGACTTTATAGTTCATTATTGAATGAGAAAATGCTATCTCTTCTAGAGAGATTTCTTTTCTCCATCCCCTCTTATGTGGGTCAGAAAGATGAGATTTGATAATGCTAAGATTTCTATGTATGAAGAAAACACAAGTTTTCTGTAATCAACATTCTATACACTGTTTATAAATTTTGTTGCAATGTAACTTATTGCAGACTCTACCTTTGTACAGCAGCTGTCAAATATTGATTTTCCATCTGGTAGAAGAGTCATTAAGCGACATCTATTCATTCCATTAATTGCTTTTTCAAGGCTTTCATAAGCAACTTGCAATTGTTCTATAGGGCTTTTCTGAATGAAAACAAATAGAAATGAATACATTGCAGTGGATAACATTAAAAGCTATAATATGCACTAACAAAAGTAAAAGTGTAATTATTATTAACCCTTGCAGTTAAAACTTTTCCAAATACTCCTTAGACAGGCTCTGTTCCCCATGTTTCTTATACTAATATTGATGTTTTCAATTTCAAGTCATTTTTAATTAATTTAGGACTGATTTTCCTTAAGCTTTCAAAAAAAACATCAACTCAAAAAATAAGGTTATAGCAGAGTGCAACTGAACTTAGAGAATTAAGTTTACAAATATAGTATTTTTCACAGGCAATTTTATAATGTTCTGTTAGAAGTTATTAAGAAAATCAGCATTTCAAGTAGATTATTGCTGAATTAAAACTTTTCCATATATGTAAGACATAATACTGCCAAAATTTCTGAACCCTCAGACTAATGCATGTCTTCTTTCTTRTGTTATTTCAGTGGGTAATATTGAACTATTTGATTGGATACCTCTGTAAAGTTCTGAGCACTGAACAAAGGACTCTCAGGATATTCTACCTATTTCATACCACCCTAATAAAATAAACAAAAAAGGCACAATGCAAAATATTTCCCTAAATGAAGTAAAGTTTGTGTAATATTATAAAAAGTGTTATTAAATCTTTTAAACATGGTGCTATGTGTTGGCATAACACAATATGAAAAAGAACATACAATGGAAAGCAATACGATCCTGCCATAAAAGGATTTCAAATAAAATTTCTTCTGTATCACAGATGACTATAACAGACCATACAAAGCCTCTCAGAAATTGATTTGGAAAATATCTTTGTTTTTTCCTCTGCACCAGTATAATTGTACAAAACATTATAAACATTTAACTTTATAAAATTAAATACAAAACTCTATGAAAAAACTTCTGGTGGAAATAAATGCTCTTGTGTTATTCAAAATGTGTTAATAATGAAAATGAATTAGATATTACCATCAGTATTTCAGGAATGTCACAGGTTTCATCTTGTGAAAGAGAGGCACTTCCTTCTTCTTTTACATAGGAAAAAAAATCATAGAATGAAAATGAACTCTGATAAATTTAGTAGCATTTGATTACCTCTAACTGAAGACTCTGCCAATAATTCAGTTATTCAGTACTTGACTATGAGAGATAATTACAACATTTGTCGAASAACTTCTCAAGGTTTAAACATGATAGCTATATATGTACAATTATACTAATTTAGTACATGATTCTCCAATATTATAGTATTTCAAAATGTTCACTATATTTCACAGCAATATTAGATCAAAGTCAATGTCTAATTCTTGGACTAATCTCTTAGTTCCTTACATAGTTGTAATGGCCGTATCTATTTTTCATTTTAGCTAATTTAAATCTATTTTTATCTGAATCACAAATGTTTAAAATGTTAATTTAATTTATAGGATTATTTTAAATCATAGAATCATAGAATCAGTAAGGTTGGAAGGGACCTCTGGAGATCATCTAGTCCAACCTCCCCACCCAGCAGGGTCACCTGGAGYTTGTTAGACAGGGTTGCATCCAGGCGGGCCTTGAACATCTCCAGAGAAGGAGACTCCACAACCTCTCTGGGCAACCTGCTCCAGGGCTCCGTCACTCTCACAGGGAAGAAATTCCCCCTCACATTCATGTCGAATTTCCTGTGCTTCAGTTTCTGCCCATTGCCTCTTGTCCTGTCACACGGGACAACTGAAAAGAGTTTGGCCCCATCCCCTTGACACCCTCCCTTCAGGTACTTGTACACATTGATAAGATCCCCCCTCCGTCTTCTCTTCCCCAGGCTAAACAGGCCCAGCTCTCACAGACGTTCCTCATGGGGCAGGTGCTCCAGCCCTCTGATCATCTTTGTAGCCCTACGCTGGACTCTCTCCAGTAGCTCCAKGKCTCTCTTGTACTGGGGAGCCCAGAACTGGACACAGTACTCAAGAGGAGGCCTCCCCAGGGCTGAGAAGAGGGGCAGGATCACCTCCCTCGACCTGCTGGCAACACTCTTCCTAATGCACCCCAGGAGACCATTGGCCTTCTTGGCCGCAAGGGCACATTGCTGGCTCACGGTCTATTTGTCATCCACCAGCATTCTCAGGTCCTTCTCTGCAGAGCTGCTCTCCACAAGGTCAGCCCAAAGCTTGTACTGGTGCCTAGGGTTATTCTTCCCTAGGTGCAGGACTTTGCACTTGCCCTTGTTGAACCTCAGGAGGTTCCTCTCTGCCCAGCTCTCCAGCCTGTCCAGGTCTCTCTGAAGGGCAGCACAGCCTTCAGGTGTGTCAGCCACTCCTCCCAGCTTGGTGTCATCAGCAAACTTGCTGAGGAGACACTCCGTCCCCTCATCCAGGTCATTGATGAAAAAGTTGAACAGGRTGGGACCCAGTACTTAGCCCTGGGGAACGCCACTAGCCACCGGCCTCCAACTGGACTCTGTGCCACTGATGACGACCCTCTGAGCTCTGCCTTTCAACCTGTTCTCAATCCACCTCACTGTCCGCTCGTCTAACCCACACTTCCTGAGCTTCTCTAGGAGGATGTTATGGGAGACAGTGTCAAAAGCCTTGCTGAAGTCAAGGTGCACAACATCCACTGCTCTGCCCTCATTTACCGAGCCAGTTATTCAATCATAGAAGGCTATCAGATTGGTTAAGCATGATTTCCTCCTGCTGAATCCATGCTGGCTACTCCTGATCACCTTCTTTTCCTCCATATGTCTGGAGATGACATCTAGAATGAGCTGTTCCATTCCATCACTTTTCCAGGGACGGAGGTGAGGCTGACTGGCCGATAGTTGCCTGGGTCCTCCTTCTTGCCCTTCTTGAAGACTGGAGTGACAYTGGCTTTCTTCCAGTCCTCAGGCACCTCTCCAGTTCTCCAGGACCTTTCAAAGATGATGGAGAGCAGCCTAGCAATAACATCCACCAGCTCCCTCAGTACCCGTGGGTGCATCCCATCCGGGTCCATAGATTTGTGGATGTCTAACCTGCCCAGAAGGTCTCTAATCCTTTCCTCCTCAACCAAAGGAAAGTCTTCCCTTCTCCAGACTCTCTCCCTCACGTCCAGGCTACAGGATTCCTGGGGGCTACCCTTAGCAGTGAAGACTGAAGCAAAAAAGGCATTCAGTAATTCTGCCTTCTCTGTATCCCTTGTCACCAGGGCCCCTGTTCCATTTAGCAGTGGGCTCACATTTTCCCGAGTCCTCCTCTTGCTGCTGATGTATTTGAAGAAGCCTTTCCTATTGTCCTTGACATCCCTTGCCAGACTCAGTTCCAGCTGGGCCTTAGCCTTCCTCGCYGCATCTCTACATACTCTGACTGCATTCCTATAATCCTCCCAGGTAGCCTGTCCCCTCTTCCACATTCTGTGTATTTTCTTCTTCTGTTTGAATTTGGCCAAGAGCTCCTTGCTCATCCATGCAGGTCTCATGCCCCTTTTGCTGCACTTCTTACTCAGAGGGATGCACCGCTCTTGAGCTTGGAGGAAGTAATGTTTGAATACTAGCCAGCTCTCCTGGACTCCCCTTCCTTCTAGGGCCTTAACCCATGAGATTCCTCCAATTAGGTCTCTGAAGAGTCAGAAGTCCTCTCTCCTGAAGTCCAGGGTTGCAATCCTGCTTGTTGCCTTACTTCTTCCCTGCAGGATCCTGAACTCCACCATCTCGTGGTCACTGCAGCCAAGGCTACCCCCAACCTTCACATCTCTAACCAGTCCCTTTCTGTTGGTAAGGATAAGGTCCAGCAGGACACCCTTCCTCGTAGGCTCCTCCACCATTTGTGACAAGAAGTTATCATCAATGCATTGCAGGAGCCTCRTGGACTGCTTGTGCCTTGCTGTGTAGTCCYTCCAGCAGATGTCAGGGTGGTTGAAGTCCCCCATGAGAACCAGGGCCTGTGCTCGTGAGGCTACCTCCAGCTGTCTATAGAAGGCCTCATGTGTGAGATCATATTTTTATGATATATAAATTCATATTTATGATATATATTCTTATATATTCAAATATATATTTATTATATATAAATTGAATTTATATATATGTATTCAATTCAGTTACATGGATTGATTAACTTATTTTTATTTATAAAGAATGTACCCAGAACTCTATTTTCCCTTCCAGGCAACAAACGGCAATGTCTCTGCCATCTTTCCTGTGAACTCTTTGCTGAGAGAAATTCATTTTTTGTCCTCTTCACAGGGATGATCTTCCAGTCCCTCTTGTGCTCTTTTACCTGCTTTGTCCATTTATTTCCACTTGCTCATTGGCTCTTTCTCGTGACCACTCAAAACTACTTTATTCAGCATTCATTCAATGACAAGACTCTTCCTCTCAGCATAAACATGCATTTGACTGGCTTTTCCTCAATCTACTTTGAGCAGAGACTCCTAACTACTACTGTTTTCCTCCAAAAAAGAAATATTTAAACTGAACGTAGAATAGTCATGCTGCAAGGAAGTTTCATTCAATTGCCATCAGAATGGCATGACTTTTATAACATCAACAGGAAACAATACCCACTCTACCTTATAACAGAACATTACTGCTCCAAGCTTCTCTTATTGTCAAAAAAAGTAAAAGATATTGTCATTTTCTTCTATTCCTATATATCCTTTAAAAGCCTCCTTAAAATCTACTCTCTAATTATTATAATTAATTGTGAGAAATACAATTCATACATCATAATAATAACAGAACTTTTAAAAGTATATCCAAATATTCATATTTTACAGTATTTTAACCAAGTTCTGTAAGGAAATCTGGTTAATGTGACTACATTATATCTCAATAACTTGTCAGCCAAATTCAATCTGAAAGACAATAAAACTTCTACACAAAAATCAGTACGTGTGTAGAGAAGTAAAACGCAAAAGCTTCAGTATGACCTCAGTATTTTCCTCYTCTGTTTGCCCTACCACTAGTCAACCAGCACATGTACGCTCCAAATAGGCCACAGTACGTCTGGTCAATGTTCAGAGAGCATATGAGTGATCTGAGGATACTGTGGAGGGGCTAAAAAACATAGAAAAGAATTGTAGGGAGGGTGGGTCAAAGATGTTACTCCAATTGAGATTATTTCAGTAGAGCAGTAAATGTAAATTACTTCCTTAGAAGAGTAGGCTTTATTAGATCTGATTAAGGATGAAATAGTATTTACAAAAAATTAACATTCCACTGTCAACAATCTATTTACAATAGTTTTGAATATGCACATTTGTCAACATTTTCAAGTAAGAAAACTTCCAATCTTTAAAAGCCAAGTCAYTCATGAAAGAAAATTACTTTTTTTAGCCTAAATTTTTCTTGAAAGCTTTACCTGCTTTCCTCCCAGATTTATGTGCACAATCTGCTACGTTTTCCAATATTGCAGTTAGACGTAAGGTTATCTCTACTAGCATGACAACATTAGTGTCTGCTACGCTAGTCTTCTGAATTACTTCATTTATTATCCAAAGTACATGAACCCACTGAAAAAGGAAAAAGAAAAAAGAATCAAGAAAGAGTTAAACTCTTGAAACATGACCATATGCCACTCCTTTCTTGTATTTCACTTTTTTTTGAATGCCACCAGACTCAGAYGCTGACCTGTTGCTGAATCTAGTTCTTCATACAACAAGCTTTCTTAAAAAATTATTTTAGAATAGGTTTATGAGTGTTCTACAGGCAAAACTTTATACTTTGTCATACTGAGGTAAGCCTTGCAGCACATTTGGTCATTTAGCTCTCGTTTATCCCCAACTGTATACAAAAATCCTATAAACGGATAAAATCCTATATCCTGAATGTTCCTGGCCTATGCACTGGAGAAAGTAATTGTAACTTACGTTCTGATGAATTTCTCAGCAATTATGTTATACACATTAGGGCCACAAAATGCACTATTCCAGAGAACCGGTCAGTCAGCATTAACTGTTTACTGGCAGCCCTGAGAAGCTACTGTAACTTACCCTTCAGAAGACTGCATTTCACCAAAAGCCTCTTAGTCTAAGGAAAAGTTCCAGCTAAAGCTGTGGCTTTATCCAGCGGGCTAAATCCTGCTGATTTCCTACCCTCCTATTAAGCTCTAAGGTTTTTGCCACTTCCTTCAAACAGAATCTAGGGAACTTTCTTCCATTATATGTATATTTTCCCCAAAACACACCAAATATTTCTCCTTACATCATGCCCAAAAGCTTTCACTAACTTAGATACTTTTTATCATGGCTCACTTGCAGACAATGTGTTATGATACTGGGAAAAGGCTAAGAGATACCATGGCACTTATTCACTTGGTGGGAGAGGGGGTTAAACTGTATAAGACAGACATTACAATTCACATTTTCAGTGAACGAGATTTGCACTCGTGTACATGAAAATGTACTATAACTTGAGACTTTTATTTTATCTTAGTTTTAATATGAGTGCAGTCTGTTATAGTAAGAGAAATATATTATAATAAAGGAGTACTTTGTAAGCCTTGTATTTGTGGATATATTTTAAATAGTCACTTCCACTCATTTGGATTCGCTGAAGTCCTGCTTTACACTTCTGCCACAAAAATGTTATTACATCAACAAGTATTTCTTTGTCAGGCTGGAGATTCTAGAAAGAAAAAAAAATTATCTCAATTGTACAAACATASGTATAACCGATACATAAAAACTCATCTTTAACTTCCTTATAAGGGATGGCAACATTTTGAAAACTTAATATCTTTTTTTAAAAGCAATTCCTGGTACAGCAACCACACCTGTCTTCTCCCAATAAAACAAAAGGTGCTGGAATAATTTATTTAAATATTTCCTTTTTCACTGTTGAGTTGCTAACAGCCATTGAAATTGGGAAAGCAGTGAGATTAAAATGACATGGGAGAAACAAGGAAATTAACTATCTATGAAATGTTATAATAATCACTATACTTGGGGAAACTATATGCTACTTAAAATTATACTAACCTTGGGAATTTTTTAATTATTATAYTTAAATATTTGCAGAATGAGATCTGAATTAGTAAGTTTTACTTTGCATTGACAGATACACATTTTACGGATGTATCCATTATTTATGGATACATTTTTCATTTTTGCTATTTTCATTTAGTTTGTTAACTGCACCTGACTCCTTTGCCCTTCAATTATATATATTCATTACAGACTCAATGATTCAATCAGAAGAAATATCTCTAATTCTGTTATACCTGTTTAGACGTACAGATACAGGAAAACACTGTTGTTGCCAAAACGATAAGATCATCAGATGGCTCTCCATACTTTACAGATCCCTCTACATTCAACGTTTATAGGAAAAAAAGAAAAAGGAGAAAAAGAAAGGTAGGAWTTTTTTTTTGTTGTTAAAAGTCTATGTTTGAAAAAAATCTGAGTGAACTGAGACATACCAATTTATGCCAGCTCTAGTTTAAAGTCAAGTTTTGGCAAATGAAGGAAAATACAACAAAATTCTGTTGGTTATAATTTCTCAATTAGCTTTTGTCAGAGAGTACTGTATGCATGGTATTACACAGTTTCTTAAAAAAAAATCTTGATGCAACAATATTTGAAATGTAAGTACAGCTATAACTGGACAATGCTCACTTCTTAACGYTTGTTTCTTTCCAGAACCAGAAGGCATGCCAGCTTCTCTGATATTATTTTCATTGACTGAAAAACCACGCTTCAGTTTTTTTTGAAATACTAAAGGCTGCATCACTGTAAGAAGTTTGAGTTCCATTTCTGCTTTCTTCCATCTTGGGTCATCTTGAACCTAATTGATAGAACAATTAACAGAGTTTATCTTAAAAATATGTAAATTGAATACTCTTTCTTACCCTCTTAAGAAAAGACTATGTAAAGAATGAGCAAATAGCATCAGGATTACCTGAAGAAAATTAATAACTAATCCAATAGAAGAATCAAACACATCCCACTCTTCATAGCTGAAAGCAAATTTTACAAATTTCACAGCAGCATCTCCGGACACCGCATTTTCTCCTGCAATAATGACAAAAATATTACATATATATATATATGTGTGTGTGTGTGTGTATATATATATGTACACATTCAGAAGTTTAATTTAAAATTTAAATTTAACAATAATTTGGGTATTTAAAAATATAAAGGTAAAATTCCACACTCTCTTGCACAGTGAGGATAATCTTGAAGGATTTCTTAATAACTCAACAAGATACAAAGGCTTTATCATTTTSCTGTAATATATATTTGTAGACAACTATAATGATGTATCTGCAATGTTCCACTACATTTCAAAAAAGCTGTACTATTGCTGATATTAATGTAGCTCTGATGAAGATAAAAAGGACTTACAAAAAGGGGCTGCTTGAGAAAGTTTAAATGTGGATATCTCCCCAAAATGTCTCTTCCTAGCAATCTAGTAAAAATTATGYACAGAAACATGAATAATTTATTGCAAGATAGGTGAGCATTTCTCATTACTATACCTGAAAATGGGTATGTATACACAGGGAGCCTATTTTCTCACTCTGCAAGTTTATGMAAACTATAGCAGGGCAGAAAAGCAATTTTCTGACCCTTGGAACTCAAAGCAAGTGTCTTAGCTAATATACTCAGCAGCATTCCACAAGCCTAAGAATATGCCACTGTCATTGTCAGATCACCTGGGCACGGGGTCACCTGGCTGAAAGATGCTAGAAACATCAACTTAGCTAATACATAGCTGTTATGTTCTGAAGCAGCACAAGAACTGGTCTAAGGCTCTGAACAAGCTTACAGCAATCCTTTTGTAACTACAGCCACTTCTCTTCCTTAAGCACATACTAGGACACCGGTACCAGAATTTGGCCTTTAAATGATTATTAGGGACATTAATATATCTAGATGAACAGCTATGCTGAGCAGCATAAGATTTACTATAACATCCACATATTCCTATATGCTATTTTAATAATATTGTAGTAGGGAAATCCTAGTGAAATCTATATATAATCCCTTCTGAATGCCTTAGAATTATATATATTCATAAACATATTCCCTAGAGGACAGCACTTTCAATCCCTTTATGCATAGGACTGGTCTTAACATGAAAATGCATTTGGCTCATTACACATTTGCACAACTTYTTATAGAATACTTTGAAAATTCAAAACTAGTTTACCTCTTAATATCARCTGCAGAAGAGTTGATGATGCACTTATACCAAAATGATCAGTGCAGTGTCTTCCTTGAGTACCAGTACTGCTCACTCCACCTTTAATGTAGACATTTTGTTAAATCATTTTATATTGTATTTGACTTGTTTTAATTAGCCAGTAATCACAGCAAGAAAATACCATKCTAAAGTGTATTTAGTTTCTATAGATTACTTTATTAATAATGTATTTTTGAGTCTATGGCTAGCAAAGTCCATAGCTAGCAAAGACATGTTGGAAGGAATCATCCAGTATTGTCACAGTTTTCATTCACAACCGAACAAGAATTAGTCTAAACTTCAAATGGTTATCAGTTCTTTCTTTCTCCAGTATAGGACTGCATGTTTACACTTCTTGGGTTTTTTTTTAGCTTCCAATCGTCTCCCAGACTACCTCTGAGGTCTTAGAGATTCATGGATCATAATTTAAGACACCCAAGTCTGTCCATCTCTCTGGTCACAGGTAACASGTGAAAGTTCATTCATCATTCCTGACACCTGCTATTATATCCTGTTTTTATAAATGTCTCCAGTCATGGAGACCTTGCAAGATCATCCAGTAATCCATTCCAGTGCATCTTTACCCTTATCATTTGGAATTTTTCTTAAGCTTTAATCTTAATCTTTTTTACCATTAGAGCCCTTCACTTTTTTTTTCTGTCCAAAGCAAAAACAGAGAACAGATTATTCCTCTTGTGTTTGTAAGAGATTTTTAAATGCTTTTTTATATTCTTGCTGGCAAAGTTGCAAAAACAGGAAAGAAATAAATGGTCTGTAGATAGCCAAAGACATAAGATGAGCATACAAGCTACGTCACAAAACCTCTCCTCCAAAAATCCTGAAGCAYTTTGTTACTAATTTGAAATATTCTAGGGATATATGTTATAGTAAGCAAGTCTGGGGTTTGACTTAAAAAGTTTACCCCAATGTGAAGCTTTCATAACAAAWATGCTGTCAACATATACTAACAGGAGCATATTATTAGTAGTAATTGTAATGTCATCRTTAGTAGATTTGCATATATCTTTGAAACTAAAGCCAGGGAAGAATAAACACTGCCCATCTTTATATCCAGTCTGCTATAGTGACAGAATATGGCTAAGCATACATCCAACAGCTCTTGCATTTTGCCATCACAGAGACACTTTTCACTTCAGTCTAGTCAGAAAATATCTAGGCAGAAAATACTATAGGTTTTTACTGACGTAAGAGACRATAGAATTTGGCCCAGATTTTAATCTTAATTTTGTGAAAAAGAAGAATTRTGGCCTGGTTTTACTAATGCTACTGTTATAAATCAAATATATGCCTTCAGGTAAGTTCATTTTTGTTTAGATGCTAGCAAAATGGAGGTCTGGGCTCCTCAACAACACTTCTTTTGCTTTTTTTAAGCTGTTGTTGTAGATAACTAGGCCTTGAAGTTTCTCAACTAGAATGTAACTGGCGTCCGGCTCGCCATAACCRTTAAGATAACAGGAAGTCTCCACTGTCAGAACAGAACAGACTGGTCTGACCCGAATTGTAAAACCGATAAGGATGACAAACAAGAGGAAGAGCCAATTTGAGACTTATATGGAAGTTCTGGCAAAGAATTCAACTAAAGGTCATCCTGGCAGGACACCTACCCGCTGCTAGAGACCCCTCAACCCCAAAAGACAGCCCCTCATGGACTCAACGCACACACACAATGTTATGTAAAGAAATAAGCAAATTCCCAGAAAGTAATGAATACCCAAATTAATTCCAAGAATTGTAATGAATGTGTGTGAGGGATATCAGATGTAAGCTCAACGACTCATGGTCTTTGGGGGCATATTAGGTGGAAGGATTCCTTACATCCCTGGCGCCTATTAAAGAAATGCCTGCTTCTTAATGCTACACTGCTGTTAAGGAGTTTTATTTCCGGTTCTCGGTAACACTGTTACCTGAAAGGATTTCCATGCCTGCAAAAAAAAGCTCTGAAATCACATCACGAATTTCAATTTCATCAGGGACGGGTGGAGCAGGGCGCAGCATATGTCTGCTGCTATCAGATAGAGCTTCCAGGATGGCAAGGAACTGAGCTGCAGAACCATCAAACATTTCTGTCAGCAGCCGTTCAGTAGCAGTGCGAGGCCATGGCAACTAAGWAAGAAAAAAGTAATATAATTTCTAAACTCATCTACAATAAAGGAAGATTTCTTTCAAAACAGTTCTCCTTCAGAAAGCAAGTACACRTTTAAAACACGAACTAATACACTGTAAAATTTACTGCTGTTAGGAATTTCATGCTTCAAAGGCATATCAAAGTCTCATGCTAAGCAGGTACAGTACTTAAGAAGTGCCTTAATTTCATAGCAGCCATACACACTGCTGCATGGTACTTTACTTAGAAAACAGTATAGTAGAAGTTATGAGTGGGAAAAGTATCAAGGTCATGTAGTTTAAAGCCAGTCCCATCTCTCCTTATAATAATACAAACTTGAGCATTAGGAGCTAAGTTCTACACACTTTACAGAAAATCAGAGAAAGATCAGGATGCTCAGCAATACAAATAGCGCAAACAAAAGATCATTAGCTTTACTGACCTGCACATTTTATAACAGCATAATATGCAATACAAGACAGAACACACAAAAATATATTTAGACTACTGAAAGCTAGAAAATCAGAGATCTATATAAGAATTTTTTTTAAATTCACTTCACTGTTCTGTTTATATGATTATCTTTCCTTAATCAAACCATCACCAGACATAAAGTAAAATAAGAGACCCAGTACTGAAAATGTTACTCATATGCTGTTTCATTAACATTTCAGTTCTATTTCTTTGGCACTTTCCCTTTAGAAGGGCTTCTAGGCACAATTAACCAGACAAAAATTTGGGAATTTCCTTCTCACTTTGTGGAATCCACATCTTTTATTTTAGCTTCCACACTAAATATTTAAAGACAAGCTTGGATGGGTRCCTGGTCAAAAAAAGACTGATCAATTCAGTATCTGAGAGCATTTAGTGTTACAGCTGACAGCTTGATTTTGTTTTCAATTAATTTATATAATCATTGAGCCTCAGCAATACTATATCTATGTATCGTTTCCAAAGAAAGAATTCCTGCTGTGAGTAGAGTAAAAGTAAATGCAAATTATGGTTAATATTGGATATGCACATTCTACCAAAACAACTCCAAACCAAACATTCAATAGTTCTTTTTTTTAATAAATTCTCATGTTTTCAGACTAAAAATTTCCAAAGTAAGCTATGCAAGATTATTTTAATATTGTGTTATCATATGCAGTATATTTTCTTCCCCACATTGTGGATTTGTTTTATGAGCCAGTGTGGGAATCGGATCTATGCAAGAAGAAAGCAATGCCATATCATACACATTCCAGCACAGGCTAAGCACAAACTGCAGGTTTTGTTTAATTGCCATGTGGAACAGGAACCTAACTTAYTACTACTACTATTTTTATGTATGCATTGTCTTGTCATGTTTACAGTGCAAACATTGCACTGGTATAGAAGAATGTCAAAGGGAAAGCTAATTTAAACCAAATGCATTTGACTAGGCTGTTTCTGTTTTTCAAGCTCTTTTAAGTTCAAAAGCCAATTCCACTGCACACATATTAGGAGAGGAGAGCTTTAATTCCTTGCTACAATGTTAGCAATAATATAATGTCTAGGCATAGTGTTCTCTATAACAGGCTAGATTGAGCTCTAAATATAGCTGTCCCATTAGATATACTATATGGTGCATGTTCTATAATAAAAAAAATAGAAATAATTTTGAAAGAACATTAAGCAAAAATAAATGTCCCATGTTTTCCCATTTGCTTGACACTTAATAAATCTATAAAATATTCTGAAATAATTATAAATCAGTCAATGCTTTCAGATTTCACAACATTCAACAAATCCTGTAAAACTATATAAGGCACGCAGAAACAATTAATATGAATATTCAATACTATTSCTTCTTAAATAAAGCCTAGAAAAACGTCATACTACATTTTAGAAGCAGAAGACCTCACAGGGGAGTTATGAACAGTGTAAATTCTAACAATCTGTTGTTAACTTCACACAGACACTGCAGAACAAAATCTATTACTGAAGATCTTTCAAGCTTCTGGATTTTATCTGCTATGTGATATATATTGTTATCTAGTAACATGACAGATACATGATGAGCCAACACCCAATTTGAAAACATGCTAAATTCCTAACATCCTAATTGTTCATCCAGACTTTTAGATGATCATCATCTACATGAGTTTTCCAGAATTGTGTGACATTGAGAAAGCTGACTAACAATCTTTACCTGTGCAAACCCTACATGAACATATTGAGGTTTGGGCCATATCTTAGATAGTGGGAAAYTTCAAGTAAATGTGGTTTGGATTAAAATGATTGTGCTCTCCACCAAGCAGTTTAATATTAACTGAGATTCAAGCCCTAATCTCAGTGTCAACAATCTCAGTTACTTCTGAAACAGTCCATCTTCTAAAAAAAAAAACTTCTAAAACACTCAGTACATACTAATGGCAAAGAAATAATGGCAAATAAAAAGGTYATCAATATTAAACAATTATTTAAGACAGAAAATGTATCATTCTTATTTTGAATTATTTGGTTTTTACTGTATCTAGTATGTACCTTTTATACGTAGTCTAATCCAAAGTACATTATGAACAAATAAGCTGGATAATTCTGAACAAAAAATTCAGAATTAGCCTACTTATTCAGCTACCAGTGTTTCAATCTGTTCTCTCATCAGATAAACTGGGTCAAAGAAAGTGTCACTTTGTAGTAATTTCCTTTTTTCTTTCAAAAAATGCAGAGATTCCACTACTTTGTCATTACATTATGAGATTCATATGTAATAGATCTGTAACTTGTATCATGAGRTTCAGAGGATGAGAAAGAACTTCAGTGCAGGAAGACTTTAATACCAAATGTTAAACTTACATTTTGTGCTTCTTTTAGGTTAACTCGTAACTTAGGTCGGAAGTAGCTTTTGGGTTTTCTTCTGGATTCATATACTGATCTTTTGAAAATCATTACYGTCATCTGACACAAAGAAAAAAGTAAGTAAATAACTTATGTGTTCTGCAGTTAGAGCTTTAAGTACTGTAACAGTTTATGACTAATTGCAGGATGATACCTTTACAGTGGCCTCTCTAAAAATCTTTTTGGTTTCTGAATTTCCTGGTGAAGAACTCATATTTTCTAATTGCTTCAGTTCATCAATTTTCATCAGGCCACGTCGAGCAAATATCTGTTCAAAGTTAAAAAAAAAAAAATGCTGCACGCAAATTGATACTGTGTTTCCCTGTTCTGTTTGCTAGTGCATAATTTTAGAGTTGCATCATTCTTGAGTTCAGAAAACTGTAAAGGGCTTCARTGAATTCCAAGTCCTGCACAACTGTTAAAAAAGAAATGAAAACCTTTGCAAAATTTCTTTTGTGTATCTGCATATCTGCACRGGGACTGGTTACTACCTAATGCTAAAAAACTATGACTAGGATTATATTAAAAAGTAATATTGCATTTAACTTTGAACTGATTATTCATTTATATATGGAAATACAGTTCCACATCGTAGTTACATTTTGGAATACAAACAGAAATCAAAAAAATACGTATGATCTGATAATAAGCATAAGCATTTAAATAAACATTTATTTCCCATTTGATTGCATCTGAAATGTTACCTATGGTAAATCAGAATACCTCTCCATTAATGTCGGCTTGACAATCATAATAACACTGAGAAACTGCAGTATAAAGAGTGGCTCTCCATGTCAAATAGTGTACAGATAGAAGTGGAATGGATGATTCCATACAAATACTGGCCCATAGTAAGTATTCCAGGACCTGCATTGAAGAAAACCGGTTTCAAATTGAATGCAACAGTTTTTTTATAACTTTCATAGTGTAAAATCAAAACAGTCTTACTACCACCCAKTTCTGTTCAAATTTACTTCCTACTGTTTTGGGACACTGTTAACAAAAATTTATTCTTACCTGGTAGAATAAATTAAAAGAGAAAAAGATCATAGAAACTGTACTAATTTTTTATGTATTTTATTGTCTAGAATATAATCTTTCTGCTTTTTGATTGTTTTTCCATCTGAAATGGTGGTCAAACATTATATTTTAGCCTCTGAGTTAYTTTACTTACTGCAGTTCGCTATAGACTTGCCACAGAGAAGTCCTGCCCTCCTCTCTCATCTACTCTCATCCTGAGAGTTCTCCTTCTCCTTTGTTTCAGCTCTAGTGAAGAAGGCTGCTTTCTTTGGTGACAGCTCTCACTTAGATCAATTTACAGCCATGAGGCTATATTCTCTGCTCTTCTCTTTGAGGCACTTATTTTTCTTCCAGCATAGTCCTTGCAGCAGCCTCTCTCTTTAAAGAATTGATTCCACCAAACTGGTTGAACACTATCGTCCYGTTGTATTTTCTTGAGGCCAGACGCTCTTTGAGGTATACAAAATGTGCATAATTTCAGTCCTAAATTAAGTCAGATTCTTCTGCTAAATGAAAAGAATCTGAAACACCTATGATTATTTCCTCTACATCCTCTGAAATAAAATCCATGCAGACAGAGAATACAAGAGGGGCAAAATCATTTCTGATTCAATCTGATATCAATAAAAGACATTTAAATAGAAAAATCTCTCTTGCTCAGTTAAAGACTAATATAATCAACACAAAAGATTTTGGAWCTAGGTTGATGTAGAAAAGAAAAAAGAAAAGAAAAAAGGCAGCCAGATCATTATCAACTAAGGCTCAACTAAAAACCTAGCCAGCAGGTGTCAGTACAGCTCCACCTCTCACCCAACAAAATGCAAATTCTTGGAATTTGCTTCTGTTGCACACAAAAAAAAAGCAACTAGAGCCAGCTGAAACAGCCTAACGTATCAGTAACCTGCATGAGGATGGCAGATGTGGTGGAAGACCTGGGCCATTCTGGCATAGCAGCTGGAGGCCAGCCAAGATACCCTGGGCACCTCAGGATCAGGCACCCGCAGGACATSTGGCTTTGGACACCTAAGTATAGGCAACTGAATCGCGCTCTTTYTATTCTGTTTTAAATATTGGACTTCAACGCAGATAACAAAACATTCAAACTTCAATTTACAACAAGCTACCATTGAGATTCACTGGATATCACTTGATTAGTTAAAAACAGTTCTGGCACATGCAATCCACGTTACCACTGGTATAACGTGTCTGCACAGAATCCTATTTTATTATATTTATAATTGTGCTTGACTAACTGATGTATGTTTTAAGTAYACTTTTTCAACTTGAAAGTAAAAGRACATGTTCTCAACTCATAAAAATAAAGACTCATTAAAGGACAGAGTTTTAATACGGCTTTGAAGTCTTCACTTGAAGACTTTCMAAATCATAAGATTAAAGAAAGCAAGAATCACATGCTACATTTTTATGGTATTTGGTTAGTTTAGGATCAATAATTACTGCTAACATAACAGAAGCCAAGGAATGAGACAAATAACCTCTCTTATTACTGTAGCTTGTTTGTGAACAGAACAGTTTGTTACCTTTTTTAAAAAACTACATAAAAATTCTGAGATATAAAAGATAACAGACACAGTTTCTGGTAGACTCAAAAAAATTCAGCTCTCAGAGGCTCCACTGCAGCCTGACYTATCTCAAAAGCCAACATGACATTCTGGGGGGTTTCATTCCACTACYGAAGAAGGAGCAGAACCATGACATCTTGAGGACTACATATTAGCCCTTCTGCATTCCAGACATTTTATTCCCACATGAGAAGTACTACTAGTGGCAAAAGAGAATGGAATAGGTAAGTCAGAGTATGTCATTATGCAAAATATAGGTGCATTTCCCAATCTTCCATACATTTTTCAAATGTTTCTGTTTATTTTACCATACCTTAGCAGAGTGACCTATCATCATCAAATGTCTGCATATCATGTAAATATGAATTGTACCTGTAAGAATAAAACAAGTAAATAATAAGATAGATAACTATAGATAGATAACTATATTTCTCCTCAAAATTTGTTACGCTAACCAACTGAAACTTCTTCTTACAATTTCTAGAGCCTGAAAATACAGCTTTAAAACTATATTTTCTATAACCAGTTCTAAAATACACAAGATTTAGCCCCTATATTCTTATGTTGTATTATTTTCAAAAGTATATACACAACTAATCAGCCTCATAGAAGAATGAAATCTTAAAAAATTTACTATATTGAATTTTTACTTAACTAATTTACATTTTTCCCAAAATACCATTGTATCTAAATAAAATACTAAATACTAAATAAAAATACTAATTGTATCTAAATAAAATAAAGTCCTCATAGACTTTGCCTTCCTTCTAGTCATGGCACTGCACTGACACTGTCCTGGCAGCCAACAATGCTATTATGTGATATCATGGATCATAAGTGAAATGAAGAAAACTGATTATGAATAGAATTTTCAAAAGCATCTAAAAGTGACTTAGAGATAAAACCCTGACAAAAAATTACTGAGTTTCAGCTATGTCACAAAATTGCCTTTCAAAAATCAGCCTAGAAGTACAAAAAATGTTGCAGTCTGGAAAAAAAAATCTATTCTTCTGTCTGCATGACTGTATGGAAATGGGTACCCATGGCAGCACACTGGCATCACAGTGTCAACTGTCATAGCTAGAAGGGTATTATTATCCCAATAAGCAAGAATTTAGCAAGCATTAGAAAGTATTCTTTTATCACTCAAATGTGTAATGAGGCACAAAATCTCCTACTGACAAAAAGAGTTGCAGAAAAATGCTCAGGAACTGGGAAAAATATGAGTTATCGCCTAACACTTATTTCTAATTAGATGGAAAATTTCACTAATGGCTAGGCTCGGTACAGAGATTTATCCCATACACAAATAGTGTATGAGATGAGTATATTTTAATTTTATTTCTATTTTTATGAAAATGACCCCTCCAAAAAAAAAAAAAAANAAAAAAAAAAAAAAAAACTAAAATAGGGAATGAGAGCAATGGCAATTTCAGTAAAACAAAAGGATAAGAATTTCAAGATCAGTTATAGCTCAGAGAAGGTAAATACCAGTGTTTTCCAATTTCATTTAAAAACATGCTATCTCCACAATTTATATTGCAAAAATATAAATCATTATAGAACCAAATAATAATCCAAACTTTTGAATGAGGTAATAAAATTGTCTTTTCTAATCAAAAATATACTGTTCCTCTTCTTGAAATGTAAATTCTTGACAAATTTTTCTTTATATACTAGCCCATGGGAGTTCCAGTTTTTCCTCGAATTTGTCGTAATTCAAGCAATTAGAAATAGCATACTAAAATCATACATGGAGACATTCAAATTCTTAACTGTGATTTAGTATTTTTAAAGAAGTTTTATTATTAACGCCAACCTCAGACAATATTAAAAAATACAAACATCTAATGTTACAGACAAACAGGCGTTTCCTATTCTTAGATCTGAAATTCCCTTTTCATAAAAATCCTCATTAGCACAATATTTTATTGAGAAAAAACTTACCAGCTTTTTTATTTAAATAGAATTTACTCCAAAAATGGACTTAGTATGCCATGTCCAGATTTCATGTTATTAGTACACTCAAACCACAGCTATGATAAAAAAGCTAATACTTTTACAGCTATCCATCTGAAAAATGCACATTATGTAGAAATACAAAATTAAACCATCCTTATTTCAAAATATAGTCTGTTAAAAAATCCTACTGTGGTTGACACTTAGCTAGAGATTTATTTATGACCCATTAGTTGATCTTAAAGAATACGTACAAAATTTCCCTCCACAGGTTTGATTAGCAAAGAAAATGTAAATGAAAAGCCTGAAATACCATTGTAGATAAGCCAACACAAATTCTCCTGAGGTAGAGCCACTTGCATAGTGAGTCGTAATGAGGACAAGACATTGAAACAAGTCTGCAGAGACTCTTGATTCTGGAGATTTCTGTCACTGCTGCAAACCATTTGATAAATGCAAACATTCCTCTCTTGCAAAGCATGGAACTAAAACATATAGAAACATATATAAAATGAAAATATATATTTTTAAGTGCATGTACATACCACTTTTTGCATCAGCAAAGTACAGCAGAACAGTGACTATGAAAAGATCAAGAATGCCAGAGAAAAATCAGTGTGACATTGACCTGAGAATTAAAATACAGAGAAAGTGCTAAAGCTTTAAGATTGATTTACCATTAACGTGGGACAGCTTCCCAGGATGAGAATGCACCTGGTGCACTATGACTGTTGAAAGGATGGTAGGGAGAAAGCGTAAATAAGGCATTAGACTGATGCTCAAATGGTCTGGATTTAATTCTTGCTTTCTCTGTAATTTAAGGCAAGTCTTAATTGTAATTGGTCATTGTAATTTAAGGCAAGTTTTAATTTTTCTGCACTTTACTTCCCCATCTGTATAACAGATATAGTATTTCCCCCCACATATCCACAACCTTTCACTTCTTTGGATTGAAGATGCATTGTCCCTTCTCTTCTATGTCCATGTAATACCTAACCTAATCTAATCTCAGTTCTGTGTGCAGTATCCACAGAACACGAGAGGATATAAACTAAGTGTGACAAGGTCCAGCAGTACTTGTCAATCTCTTAGAAGCCTACTAACATGATAATGTCTGAAATTATGTATTTTTTTGCAATTAGTTCACTGAAACTGCAAGTTTCAAGCCCTGGACTCCATTTCTACAATTCTACTACTGTTACATAAATAAACAAAAGTAAGCCACAGAAACCCCCAGAAAAATTACATAGGAAGCATTTAGGTATAATAATTTGATTTCCAGAAGAGGTGCTAGCATTGCCCTAACAAACTGTAAAGATCATGGTCAAACTTGATTCCGTATCTGAAAATTTAAGGATATGTCAGTGTCTAAAGGCCAAGCTACAAAACAGACATTTTAGCATAGAGTCATGATAACATCTGGCAGTATGATTGATTCAAGCTCTATGTAGAAGGATAGAAAACAGAATAAACTATGTACAGAAMTTCAGACTTATTTACAAAGGACTTCGTAAAATTAAAATAAAATGGAATAACACAGCATTTGAACATTTTCTAAGAAGCTCAACTAGCTTTAAAAAATATAAACAGAATATCTCTTCATTCATCACATCTGCTTCTCCTAGTTTTTAAGTTAACTTTCTTCCACCTCCCTAAACAGCTATTTACAATCAATCTCTGACTAGAGGAATATGAATTTGGTTAGGTCAGCATACAAGAGATGCCTATGGTTTCCCTCTGTCATTCTAGCTCACAGAGCACCCTACAGTATTTCAGAGCATCCATCATGCACCGAAATAGAGCTCCTTAGCAAAGCACTGCTAAGGATAAAATATTTTTAGTATCTCTCCCAATACCTGCTAAAATACTCTCTTCTATGCATAACAAACAATAAATTGTAAGCTCTTATCTTTATAAACAATTAACACAAAAGGATGCTGGCATCCTCTTGAGGTCACTGAGCTCTGCAAGAACTTACAGCAGTTACAAATTTTGTCTCTTTTTTATATTCATATTAAGCAAAAGATCAACTGATAGTAATGCAATGTTGCTTCTTACTATGTCTGGAACTTTTTTACATTTTTGCACATTTATGGTGCAAATTACAGTACAATGTTTTAACTCTCTTGCACTTAGCCTAATTTTCAGATCACACTCTATAAAAATTTCTACAACTGCAGGGCAGCTATCAACTTTAGCCCGTATGTGGATTCTGACAGTGGTCAATAGCAACTATTTCAGAGGAAAAAATGCTGTAGGCATTTACAGAATAGCCTGTTCGCAGTAAATTGCCTTTTTAACATTAAGTCGCTAATGGTTGGCTTATGCCACAGAAGTATAAGCATTTATATCCTCCTAAAAATGTGCCATCTCTATTTCAAATCATACTAACTCTAGATGTTCAAATCATCTATGATTGTTAAATCTCAATGTAACCTGTATAGACAAACTATTAAAGATTAGTAAGTATTAATATTTAATTAATATAACAATATGAAGTACATTTGTGAAAGACAAAACAGGCTACTTAYTCTGAAAGTGCAAATGTCTTTGACCAAAAGAATTATTTGAACCTACCGTAAGTGCTGCATTTTTATCTCTGAAACCATTTGGGAAAAAGGTGGATTTAAATTGATTCACATCATCTATGATTTCATCGAGGTTTACAGAAATGAACTGCTGAAGATATCTTCCATAGCACTGTAGAAGTGCCAACTTATACTCCTGAAGAAGGAAGAAGATGTTATTTTTATAGTTTGCATATTACATTTCTATTTCTATAAAATATTTTTATTATGCTTATGTAAAAAGTATCAGTGTGAAAGAGCAGCTGGAAATAAGACACTGAAGTGTCATACAAACATTCAGCAATATAATTTCTAATGCTAACACTCGCAACTTTTGAAAGGTTAGACTACTTAAAAGAAGAGCTAGTGATTTGGGAGTTTCTGTTTATTTTGATCATAAATCTGACATATTGGAGAACAATCGTAAAGTACGATCCCAAGTTAATGTAATAAACTCAAAGGGTTCCTGGAATGTCCTGCAGCTTTGGAACAGTAAAACCAAAGACAYTACACTTCTGAGAAAAGTAACTGCATAATGCAGAACTTTATAAACTATTACAGATATCACTTCTTCTCTCTCCCTTGTTTCCCTGATGTCAAAACSCTTCTTTTATGCAGAAAGGCAGAACAGTTTAAGGTATCAGAAAATCAAATACTTTAAAACAAGGTGTAATAAAAATGAGCAAAATAAATGACAGCAACTGGAATTTGCAGGTAGCCAAAAAGCCCACATTAAYAGGCTGGAAATTGCCACTGGGTCTTTAAGAACTGTTAACAAACAGGATGTTGAGTTTTATGTCTCATCCACAATACAGCCCCCAGCAGCATGTTGGTCCTTCCTGCCATCACACGGAGACTGTGGTTCAGCACTGACTCAGATGTCAAAGCGCCGCTTACTGAATCACCTCCACCACTTCCTGCAGCAAAGATTATTTAGAGGTTTCTCTACCAACCTCACTTATGGGAAACTATACTGCAGGATAATTCAAACAGTATGGCTTTATGTAGATATCTTTAAGGTTTTGTTTTCCCTTTCCTCACAGGAAAAGGGGTGTGTAGACTGTACTGCAGTCATCCCCATGCAGCCTCCGAGCACCTTTTCTTTAACTTGTAGCTTACTTTAGCCTTTACTTAAAGTAACTTATTTCCCTCCTATGTATGCTTCACACAATCTACCTTTAAACAGCAAGTTGAAAGCGCCCTGTGAGTACAACGTAAAGCTATGCGTAAGAAAGAAAGATAAAAWTTTTTATTGAATTTTGTGAGGGGCTTAGATGGAACTGACTCTGTAAAGGAAACAAGTGAAAACTAAGTTGATTGGGAACTGGCCTGCTGTTTCACACTATGAAAGGGTCACAAGATAAACAGAGGAAAACCTGTTCTGCCTGATGACCACCAGCCTTTTTGGCAACTCTGCATATACTAATTTCTTTTTTAAGTTGTATTAAAGACAAAGTGTAGCATTATTATTAGAATTCAGTGTAATTAACAGCTCAACACTATTAGTATTTGTTATTACCACACACACACATATGCTCACTAAGCAGTCGTGATAAATTCTAGGCAAAAAAAAAAAAAAAAATTAATAGCAACCAATTTCTATTTGTAAAAGTGGTACTTTAATATTTAACCATYGAAAATTCAAAAGTATTTCCTTGCACACACTGTTTTCAGTATAAATTCCAACCATCACAGTGACATTTATCCTGAATTTTTAATCATCTGAAGAGTCTAACACACATGATCCAGATTACTCAAGGGATCCTATCTTCTTTGCTGTCTAAAAGGAGCAGCCAAATACAGAAACCTTTACTTCTCATGGACAGGTAYGGGCAGCTGGCCACTTGTATAATCTAATACATAGATTCAGATTGTGATAACTCTAGGATCCTAAATCATGGCTCAGAATCCCATTAAGCTAGTTACTAACATAAAACAAAAAATTGATTCCACGCCCAAAGTTTAAAATATATGTATGAGACAGAGATAACAGGCAGATACAAGTAGAGAGAAAGGAAACAAAATGAGTCAGTGCTGATCAGTATGATGATTAATGAGTTGCTAACTAATTTCCGGATAAATGACATAATGAATTTAGGTGTGCCTTAGATGATAAATAGCAAATTATAATAGATAGGAATCTAATGTGAGAAGACATTAAAAAAGGAATAGCAGGAGGACAGGAACCTAATGACGTAGAGGGGAGTGTAGTGCTAGCCTGCTGACTATCCATATTCATTTTTTTTTCCTACAGACTATGCATCCTTAAGTATTTTCACCTTAAGTAGTATATACCATAATCACCAGCAGTTTTCAAATATAGTCCAGTGGGACCAAAGAAAGGTTGAACAGGCTCTACTCTGCCTATCACAGAACTTGGTGTTACACCACATTCACCTTTTCAGTAATGCATTAAACTCTTGCATCCATTACATGTTTTTGCTCTCTGCATTTTCTCCAGGGAGAAAAAAGAATATGATGAAGACTAAATTTGGAAACTCAAAGAAATGCACTAAAAATGGGAGTTCCATAGTTCCAAAGAGAGTTCATTTCAAAGCTTTACACCAGCCACTAAAACAACTTTTCCTACAATGTAGATAACTTTACCCTTACTGTAGAGAACCACATTACACCAGAGGATACAAGCTGTAAGTAGAGCTCTTTACTGAGAATTTTAGGTTATTTTTAGCCACTCTAGAGCCATGTCATTAAGCACCTTGAAAATAAGGACCGAATTACTACATTTTAGTTATCCTATGGGAAGACAGTGTAGAGTACAGAGCCAGGAGTTTGAYACATTTGAAATAACTTCTAAGTGAGTGTGTTGTGAGACCAGCAGTTCCCAAACAATGAAAACTTCATTTAATATAAAAAGACATTTCACATCCAGAAGGTATGAAAACTTGAGGAAAACATGAGCCAGAAGAATGGAATTGCTTAGGCAGTRGAAGGGCTATTAACAAATGCTTTATTCAAGGGCTTCCTTGAGAACTTCTAGGAGGATTCCTAAACTGCTGTACTGTGAGCCCATACCTTCAAGTATAACAGCATCACTGTTACGAGCTCTTCCAAATGCCTTCTGCAACCTACCAGTAATTATCCGAGTCGTGCTAAAGTTCAGTTTCAGCTTGCTGTTCCTTACTCAAAAGGCAGGCCATTTTTGTGAAAGTGTTATGGGCAGATGCAATGAAGAATATGTAAGACTAAGTAACGTCTGAATGATAACCTTTGTCCAGGTCTGCTGAACAGTTCAACTAGTAGCCATGTATATATGACAGAATTACAGAATAGCATTTATCCTTGCTGGATTACACAAGCAAAGAATATAATAGTAAAAGTATTGTTTCACTGGATGTGTTCCTCCAAAAGTATGTATTCCTGAAGCTATTTTGATATACTTCCAGTGTATCAAATTACTTTTCTAGGTAGAAAGGAAGAACCTAATAGTGTCAAATGCTGAGGAGAATGAAAAAAGGTAAAAGTGGATAGGTGCCCTRTATCTATCAACAACAAGAGAGTATCACTGCTTTCAGAGCATTTTCATTCGTCGCAAAACACAAAGGCTGTGACTGACAAGARATATTAAACTGCTTTCCTAATGCACAAGTCAATAGAGTGTTCTTAAAAATTATTTTCAGTTTAAAAAATATACAATGTCAGTTGTCTGCTTTTCTTTATGAGAGGGGGAAGGGGCAAGAAATATGAAGTTTCTTGAACAGAACACAAATCTAAATATATCTTTCCTAAATATTGTCATAACAACGTTTAGTCTAAAAGAATGTACAGGAATTAAATAGGATTCCACAAAATATATTAATTCAGTTAATGAGGGTAGCTTGTAGCAAGACATAATGTCAGATGCTCATGATAAAGAATGAAACACAAAGAATCGAACTAAATCAAGATGACATTTGTTAATAGAAAGTTTAACACCAAACAGAAAGCAAATGAAATCACAYTTGCACTGCCACTAAAGCTTACTACTCCCTTTCTAAATGAAATACAAGCCTGGTTTAACCTTACTTTTTCTTCCCTTTATCTTAAATAATGAAGAGAAAGTTACAGAAACCTTTCCAAAAGCACAGAAGTATTCTACAAATAAATCATGGGCTTCCTCTAACTTTTGTGCTATGAATCTTATCTTCCTATCACAATCACATATGAAGAAAAGTGGTATAAAAAACATGTGTCTGAAATGGGCCTGAAAGGTTGAAGAACATAGTTAAGATATATATTTAACTATCCGTTAACACAGAAACACTAAATAGCCAGAGTTATAAGCCAGAAATGCAGTACCGATCAAATAAACATCTTCTAATATGATTCTAGGAAAAAGCATAAAAGCCCACTGAGGTATCATTACAAACACAAGATGTCTCAAACCAGGCACCATCATGCATACGAGCTGTAACTTAATCTAAATTATGCTAATCCTTAACATTCTTTAACTGTATTATCTCAAGCAATTTTTGAAGTACTGAACCTTTTAATGAATCAATCTATAATTTCTTTAAAACTGCAGCATTTCTGCTCCATGATTATATCACTCAGAACCATAAACTCTTCTTTAATCCTAAAAAAAATGACTTGCACTTAGCTTTCAGCTTTACATCTTTGAGCTGCCTCTTAGTGCTGTTTACTAATCACCTTCAGAAGCCTCACCCTCTATGGCATGATCTTCTAACACATGTATCACTGAGGCAGAGTGACAAGGCTCTAAAGTTTTATTTCTAGCAGGCACAAAGGACAAACATCATATCAAAAMAAGACATAAAAACAGCCTTATTGAATCAGATCAGTTGTTACTAGCCCAGCATCCCGTCTCCAACAGTAGCCGGGAACAGATGACTAGGAAAAAACATAAAAACATTAATGATGTAAAACATCCCCCAACTACTCTCAAACTCTCCAACAATCTGCATCTCATGGACTTCTTAAGCCAAGTGTAATTTATGTATTTCATAACCCCCAATGGATTTCCATTCTGTGAACTTGTCAAGTTTCCYCTTGAACTTATATAAACTCTTAGCATTCACAGCATCCTGTGGCAGGAAACTCCATGGGTCAAGTGCATATTCTGTGAAGAAACAACCTGCTTTTGTTCTGGACTTGCCACCTGCCACCTTCATTTGATGATCCTAGCTYTTACACTGGAAGAGGAAGTGAACACAATCAATCCTTACCCAGCCCCTCCTTTCACTCATGATTTCATAGACCTGTACTATATTCTGCTCAGGGATCTCTGTTCCCAGATGAATATTTAGCCTACCTTTGTTATTCATGTCAAAGCCATTCCATGCCTTTGATCACCCTTGTTACTCACCACCAGATCTTTTCTAGTTGCAATTTATCTTTTTTGAGGGGTCCAAMAGTGCACACAGAATTCAAGATGCAGGAACACCATTGATCTGTATAGTTGTACAATGACACTCTCTTTTTTGTTCTCTGCTCCCCTCCTGATAATTCCTTATATTCTCTTTTGGCTTACTGAGCACTGAGTCGACATTTCTGTAGAATAAACTACCGCTGCTCCATCATTACCAGTTTACACTGAAGTAGCACCTACAAGCACAGCCAGATACTACACTCCACTGTGCTAGAACTTCAAACAAATACCGAAGGAGAGATTTTGGAGTGTTCAACTTTAAAAAGGCAACAGAGAAATACATCATAGTATCAGGGCAATCAGGATAATAAAAAAGGGACATAAACCACCAGCAATTATTGGGATTATTTTTAAAAGTTTTGCTACTTTCTAAGTAATTTCCTGTAAAATGTAATTAAAAATTAAAGTAGTATAGAAACATAATGAAACAAAGACTGTGATTGAGCCTCATCTGTTTTAACATGACTTACTTTGATCTGAGCAAGGGAATCACCAACTTTCAGAAGTTTTTCATTGTAATACCAGTCTGGCAGTCGAGGCTTATATTTGATCCAAATATTAAACAAAGTGTTTGCTCTAAAAAMAATACAGGAGAAAAAGGTTTCAGATCAAACTGGCAATAGGTCTGCCATAACAAGTAAACAGATCAGAAAAACTTCGAATTGTGAAAACCCTTTCTTCCAAATACATTTGAGCCTCTAAGTATTTCAAAAGAAGAGATCGTTAAGATTGAGTATAACAAGCAGCCAAGGACATTTCTGGGTTTCATTCTGTCATGAGCTGTTTTTATCACACAGATTTAAAATAGAATGAATTGTCTCCTATATAAATATTTATTAAAATGTCTTAGTATTAAATCCTTTGCGTTATTCCAACATGGTTGTAAATGTAGAATTTGTCCCACTTTTCAGCTGGTATATGAGAGGTTCTACCTGAAGAAAYAATTTGGTATTAACTCAGTGGATTACAACTCAGAGCAATTATAAGACAGGAAACTACAAATGCAAAGTGCAGGAAAATAAGATCCCMAAATAATAATGTGTGTTAAGTAGCAATAAATTTAGGAACTGGTGGCTATGAAATGAACTATTAGAGCTATATTCTGAATCACAAAAAGAGAAAGTCATTAGAAAGCCTCCAGAATGAACTGCACCTAGCATGAAATGTTTAGGAACATTACAGTAATTTTAAGTCGTAATAGACTCAGAGAGAACAAGCACATGATATATTTGATAAAAAGAAAGGATTTTTAAGGCAACAGCAACAACACTCTGTTGTCTGTGTCTGTTATTTTAGCCACCTTGTCATCGGAGATGACTTTGTGTGACAAACTACTGTTCTTTGGCTGAACCAGTAAGTCTCCCACCAACTGTAACTGGCTCTAAGGAGCTGTTTGCCTGCCTTACACAGGCAACTGATTATATCATGCCAGTATTACAGTCCCTGCTGACTACAATTTGATGCGTAGCTGCCTTCAAGTGTAAAACTTTTCCCACTTGTTCAAAAAAGCTATATTCAGACCAGAAAACAATAATTGATCAGACAGACTGATAACAAGCACAGAGATTTTTCAGAATGAAATCTCTTACAGAATTGTTAATAGCATTGAAAAWGTTCACAGTGCCAGGCATCTCTTGCACTTCTTATCAATTCTACAGAAACCTGAGCAAAGATTTCTTTGTGAAACCATAACAGCAAATTATTCAGACATAGCAATTTGTAAGGAAGGGGAAAAATGGGAAGAGATAAATTAATGTTAAAAATAACCTAGCTGAATTCTCACATGCAGATCTTGTGCTTACTAGTGTGAGCTAGCTGGAACGTTTTGGTCTGTTAAGGTAGTGTTAGCAGACTGGAGTGAGAGACACTTTCTTAAATTGTCTTCTGATATTCACAAATTTTGAATTCATTTTTATAGTTTCCCAGGTGTCTCTTCATTTTAACTTAAAGAATGAGTTTCCAGTTWAAAAAAAAAAATCACAAGAGGAAATACCATTTTTCCAAACAGAAAGCTACAGGCCACCTTTATATTTCAAAGTGAAACACATGGCCATATGAGAAACCTGACAAGTTGATCTTTTCACCAAATAAGCATTATAATATTCATAATCCCTTTTTTCTAAAGTATCATCTGGACACAATTCTCAATTCTTGAAAGTAAGCAGCAAAGTTATAAATGGGATACTCTAGAGGTGTATCCTGAAGGAAGAATGCCAGAACAGCACAAACTAGGCCAAAAGCAACAATCTGAGTAAAATGTTCCAGTGCATTATGGTTTTAAAGGAAGTCACAGCCCAGTCTATGGAAGATGAACTTTTAAATGGGGAATGAGTCTCTCCTGGACCATCTGTGAGCAATTAATAGCCTGGATGACTACTGATTTCTTATACTGACAGAAGGCTAACTTCTGTTAGTAAGGCTAGATCTGTAGAAGCTCTCCAGCAGAGGAATCTCTCAAAYATCTGAACTAAGAAGGCAAGAGGCTTAGGAAAAGCTTCCCAGTTCCTAGAGGTTTGTTGTGTTGCAGTTATCAGACTGGCTGSTTGTGACTTTGAAGAAGTAACAGTAAGAATAACTGAATAAAGGTCTGGAAGGTGAGACTAATAAACTCTAAGACTGAGCAGCTGGTGAAAGTCATCTTCATGTTTTGTTCTAAATGTTCTATTAAAAATGAGATCTTCAGACAAGGTAATAAACTAGTGAACAAATCTAACTAGACTTTGAACTTCAGTGGGGAGCCTAAGGTAAATGTTATCTGCTACAGTGCCATGTCTAACTGCAAGAGACTGTGTAAGACATACATTAAAATGGAGAGTGAGACCCTTCCCAAAGAGTTAACAAGGCTTTTCTTTAAATAGGCTGTAGGACACTAGTATAACAAACTAAGCAAATAAATTCTCAAACAAAACTTGGGACTGATGCAGCTCAAAAGTGAAGCTTCTTCATTTCCAACCACTCTATGAATAAAATTCTTTTSCCGAAAGGCCAATGCATAATATTGCTCACAGGATAAGATCTGCATGGCTACATTTCCAAAACAGATATAATCTGTGACACAGTTAGTAAAGGATGTTCTAATACTGATCAAAAGATGTTTTATTGAATGAGAGTGGCTAAACCACATGACATAAAATATAATTAATAGTTGAAAGTAATCCTTTAATGGCCCCATTGCCCAGAGGAAATGGGTAAAACAACTTATCATTTAGTAGAGGCAAAAATATTTTGTTTGTTGCTGCTTCTGAAGAAAAGACTCATGAATCCTGTACAAGACAAGTATTTTTTGTTTCCTACATTAGAAGTCCTGAACTATGGCCTTACTCTTGACCTATCAACCTCAGAGGTTGACAGTATCAGAAAAATAAAGTTGACAATTTTAATCTTCTAATCTGAATATACTTTCAATACAGAAGCTAGTTTTCGTTCTCTCTAATAACAAGAACACTTTAATCATCAGTCTATGCCAGAAAAAGTAGCTTGGCAAATAACACAGCAGTAAGTCTTTAGAGCATTTAGGAAAGCATCTGTAATAGCCATTGACTTTAGAAATCCCTCAGGAATAACCAGGCTAAGGCCGGTTCTGTAAGCAACACATGCAAGACAGTTTGAGCGACCAAGCAGCAAGAGGCAACACTGAAATTTTGCAATCACGAGCAAATAGCTGTGACCTTCCTAGCTACTTGAGTATGTGCTGACAATCAGAATTCCACCTTCTATCTCCATGCTGTCCCTCTATAAAGGGAGAATGCTGAAGGTCACAGAGCTGCTGGGAACTTAATACTACCCAATGTTAACAATGCTTTGGAGTTTTGGTATGAATCATTATGATCAGATATTTCAGGCATCAAGACCCATTTCTCATCTTCATGATGAACAGTACATAATTCTATGGACAGGAAGCTGTTCTGATGTGAACTGAGTCTCTGCAGACATGGCCAACATCTACAAAATACAAGTTTCAATAAGAAAGAGACTATTCAAGTTTTCACTCTAAGGATTTCTTCGAAATATTCCAGAGAGGAAAGTAAAGAAAGGCTTGGAGACCTTCTCCACAAAAATGAAGAAAGGCATGACAACTGCAAACAGATCAGGTTCAAAACGCTCAGCTCCTGAACAGAAGATAAAATGAATGTGTTCATTATTGGCAATTTTCTGCTGAACTGGTGATGCCTGAAGCAGTTGAGTGGCATTCCCTCCTAACTGTTCTAGAGGAGATAACTTTTATAAAAAGAATACAATCAGCCAAAGCAAAAGAGCAAAAAGCAAACTAAAATCAGCTGATAAAGCGATGCAAAAAAGTCAACATGCCAATTCAAAACACTAGAGGCACRAGCCTGAAGACTGACATCTGGACAATTGATCTAGGCCTTAGAGAGACCTAAGGATGAATTCAACATATAAACAAATTGGAAATCCAGAAGACTTTAGAAAAGGAAAGATTTCCAGTGCAGACAAATGCCAGGCTGCASAATCTGGGTAYGAGCTCAAAATGTATACAGCTTCTTTAGAGAAGGGTCTTGTGTGGACTACATCTCGTAAAGTATCGAGAGAAATACCCTAAGGATGCAATCTGCACATAAATCTTAAGCTAACTACCCCCTTACCTATACTCACGTGTGCTGTTTTTGAATTAAATACTGATAACTTCAGAATTTTTTATTTTTATGATAAAGATCTGCAAATTTAGAGTAGAATAGTGCTTAGATAACACTAGCAAATCAGYCTCCTATCTTAAAAGAAGCAGTTGAACTTCTAATAGTGTGCCTAMATATAGTAGGAAGAACTACATAAGAAATGCAATCTGCAAAAGACAAGTGCATGCACTGTGAATCATACACTGATTTCTAGTTGCTGCATTAAAAAAATAGATTRTTAATGCATACTCATAGATGTACATATATGTGAGCAAACAAATATCCAAAATTACATTTGCCATCTGCTCTGCCTGCATCTATGTATATAAAAATAAGTCTACGTAGACACAGACATATGCACAGAAAAAGCTGTGTGCATTTATCCTCACTTAGCACTACTATGAGCGCAATATATTTTAAAGCCACATAGATGCCAACACATACTCATCCTTACACGCAGCAGCACACACTGGTGGGCTGCCAGTTGCTCCAGTAGTGTGAGGGGATTTTCCTACTGCAAAGCTCAGGCAGCTCTGATACAGCTACAGCCAAGGGTGGCATTGCCAACTTCCACATACCTACTTTTTTTTTCCCCCTAAAGCATTAACTTTTAGAAAATACAGAAAAATGAGGTGCTCAAGTTTGGGGAGTTGTTTTTTTTTTTTTTTTTTTTTTTTTTTTTTTTTTTTTTTTTTTTTTTAATTAAAAAATGCCGATTGACAGCAATTTGGCACACTGCTGGCCCACCTTTGGAAGAGTCTCCTGGCTAATTCCCAGCCCGGGGCTCCCTGTGCAGGGGCTCCCCGGCCGGCGGGATGTGGCGTGCGGGAGGGAGATGGGAGAGAAGCGAGGAGGAGGAGGAGGGAGCCACGGCAGTGCCCGGAGAGGGCGCCTAGAGGAAGGGGCTGGAGGAAGGAAGCAAAGACGGGGCAGCGGGGTGGGGGAAGCGGGGGGATTTGGGGCAGAGGCGAGCGGGAGCGGCAGGGAGCCCCCCGGGGCCGTTCGCGGGGGCGGCGTGCGGGGGGGGGGGCGCAGCCCCTACCCGCGGCGGTGCAGGTCATGCTCCCGCGGCTCGGCCTTCCCCGCGCCTCTGAGCCGCCGCAGGAAGCCCAGGACGTCCCGCAGCTCGGCCTCGAAGGTGTCTATCACCGGGTTGCCCGGCGCCACGGCCCCGAAGAAAGCGGCCGGCGGGGGACGCGGCACGGGGCCGCGGAGGAGCGGCCCCGCTCCCGCCGCCTCCGCCATGCTGCCGCGGCGGGCGCGCAGCGGAGTCGCCTAGCAACGGCCGCCGGGCAACGGCCGCCGGGCAACGGCCGCGGCGGCGGCCTGCTGCGGCGAGTGGGCGCCGAGGGCGGCGGCGGCGGCAGCCGGGCGGGGGCTGTGGCGCTGCCCGCTCCTCTCCCGGCTGACACCCCCGCGCTTTGGAAGGGCCGCGGGCTGCAGCTGCAGTTGCAGTGGGGAAAGGTGAAATCTGCCTTCAGGAAAGCCCGTTGTTTCCCTCAGCCCCGGGGAGTGTGTTTATTAGCATGAGATGGCTGCTTTACACAATCAA
Source organism: Rhea americana (assembly GCF_003343005.1). Lineage (NCBI taxonomy): Eukaryota > Metazoa > Chordata > Aves > Rheiformes > Rheidae > Rhea > Rhea americana. Next base: position 1,970,384 of record NW_028186856.1, on the reverse strand, counting down.
TTTTTTTTCTTTTTTCTTTTTTTAAGAAGTAACTGGAGGAAGYTTCAGCGATGTCAAAAGGTATCTTGTGGGACATGTTTGAATGATGGTTTCTTCRGATGTTGCTCTGAACTTACAGTATCACTTAGCAGGCCTACAGTGTCTCCCTACTAACTCTCTGTGGAGTTAACAACTGTCTATAAAAAGATGGTGGCAACCTGAGAAACAAGAGCATATCGATCAACATGATAGGAAGCAGCCATAGCAACCTATGTGTTCTGAAGTTCTTCATAGGCATTATGGCAAAGGGATTTTGGTGGGATTTGAAGGAAACCAGTTAAATTGCCATGTGCATAGTCATGAGTGCAAGGCACTGCCTAATTTAAAACATGAAAGGGAAGGCTTAGCAATGTTATGAGTGAGCAATGAACCCTGGCGGCCAGGACTAGTTGAAGGCAGGAGGCAGTTCATTGAAATCAAATGAGAAAGGATCARCAGGGAAGCGTAAAGCAAAGAAGTACCTGAAAAGTGTATCCAAGTAATTTATGATTGATAGTAAATAAACTATAACTTGAACCACTGCAGAGATGCAGCATCAGCATGTTGAATGGTAAGCACAAGAGAATATTTCATTTGTGAGACCAGAAAATGATATTGGAATGATCCAGATGCTATGGGGAATAGGAAAAATTTTAAGGGGCTTTATGGCTAATATGTACTCATTTTATATTGATTCYTGCTGGGAGTAGTGTGAATCCATTGTCCAATAGCCAATTGTCCAATACCCAGTATGGGTAGGAGTTACCAGGAATCATTAAAGGCTGTTCATGTAAGTGGAGTAAGCAAAGACAGTGGTCATGTATGTAGGTGGAAACAAATGGCTAGGTGAAACTGGGAGAGGGTTCCTCACATTTCTGTGAGGGAAGTAGACAACCAAGCCTTTCAAGGTAAAGATATCACACAAAGCTGTGATTTAGGAATCACTGGGTACCGAGACAAATTTTACAAGATAACTGCAATGTAAGAACCTSGTCTGGAGAGCAGTTACTGCTCCATTTAAACATTCTGTCTGTGCTTTGCCACACTAACTAAAGAACCTCCTGTGATGGATTCCAGATGAGTAATAAACTCTGGTTTCTTGAGCCACTGTAAGAACTTCTGATTACATCCTTTTCAAATTCCTAAGAGAAGCTGACTGTTTTGCTTCACTAGATGGTGCTATATCCCAAAGGGCTGATTTCCAAATTCACGGGGCCATAAGACCCGCCCTTATAAAGCAGCAGGGCCTAAAAGTTTCATGGGATGCTTGAGAGACTGTAAAGGAGACTCTTGAGCAAAACTTTGCATMTCTCTAACATTTGGCCAGCAGATGGTGGACTGAATGTAACATTAGCACTTTGAATTAGTGTTTGCAGCCACAGAAACAATTTGAGTCAAAAAAAAACCAAGTAAGAGAAATAGAATATAGTCATTTCCCAAAGGGAAATATTACAAAGTTATGAAAAGATAAAGGCTTAACCAATACATAGTTTACCACAGCTGATCAGTCAGCTTAAAAAGAATGTTCAGACTAAAATTCCTGGGTCAGGGCTCARTAGGGTCCAAGTAAACCTCCATTTAGCAGGGAGAACGTAGTGTAAGAACAATTTGGACACACTCAGCAACCCAGGCAACAAGCCAAGTAGAACCATAGCAAGGAACCACATTGCAGAAAGCATGATGTCATGTCTATTATTTCAATTGTGGATGCTTAGGATGTTGATTTATCTTTTACTGTCCTTGAGAAGACTCAAATTTACACCTCAGTCTCTAGCATGTTGAACGATTAGTGAGTCCAAAAGTTAAAAAAGCTTATAGTTACAGAGATAGAACTTTTAACTCTGTAAAGATTATGTATTCTTCAGAAGGGCCTTCAGCATATGTAATGTGATGTTTACAGAGAAAAACTTACAGTGAAAAGAATAAGATTGGTATCTATTGAAGTTGAAATCCTGATAGAATTTCCTCAAAAATGGAGTGTATATATCAGTACCTCATTACCTGTATGATCTGGAGAATTCATAGCAGTTCTCTGAATTATGTATGTCCCTATACCTTAAAAAAAAGTTATTTATTGATTGGAAGACCAATGATTTATTCATCACTGGTAGGTGAACTTTTAGCTACTAAGTCTGAATTAAGGTAAAATTAAAGAGGAACCAGACAAGATGATAGTCTCATAGGAGAGCTGGCATAGAGTTGGTATTTAGGTAAATCCACTGACCTAAGCAGAGAGGCCATTGTAACCTCTGATTATCCTCTTTAGGCCAGATATGAGTAAAGCTGTCTCAGAAATTAGGCYCAGAAGGACCCACAAAGAGTTAACTGCGTAAAAACCCTTAGAAAAAATGTTCCCATAGCTGTAGGGCCAAGAGTTTGTTTGAGGCTGAAAAAGGAAAAACTTTGCTGCTAACTCATCAAGCTGCTTGGTAACTTCTCTTGTGTCAGTTCCACTTGTGTGAAATGCAGTGAAGTTACAAAGAGCAAACAAAGGGGGGAAAACACAGTATGATCACAATGGAGTTAGACAGGAAGAGTGTCCAGTAGTATCAGGGTACAGTGGCTGAGGTAATGTCTGCCAAGCCCTATTTATTACATTGAAAGAAGTTTATTCTCTATGAGTAACTCTTGAGATGCATATTTAAATCCTTTCCTAGGATGCTTGTAACAAATGTACACTTGAATTATGTGCTTGTAGATTTGGCTGATATTCAGAGACAAAGGCAATTGTGGACAAGTCCCCAGAGATGAAAGCTCTAATTTTATGTAATCTCTTTGATACTTTTAGAGAAAAAAAGTCTCAGAGGAGATGATCCTGGTCATTTCTTATCATCTTCAGGCTAATAGGACTTTTAAAACAGTGCTGAACATGTTTATGGGCTAGTATATTCAGAGCTATGGTCGGCTGTTTATTGTATTTGCTGTATGCTTAGCAGGAAGTCCCAGTAGGAATTCAGAGTACTTCCCCTTTGAGTAGCATTGCATTGTTCAATTTAAAAAACAGAAGTTATTCACTCCAGAGAAAGAAGCAGCAACAGGTATGTGCTGATTTTTACAGCGAAATTCACAGTTTGTGGGTTTGCTCAGGAAAACTTAGTCAAGGACAAATAGAAATAAAATGTCTAATATGACAGTACAGCATTTGCTATTCACATGATGAATCAGTATGATGCAGAAGAACAGCTCTGATAAGGGTCTTTAAAATGCCCTCAGATAGCTGAAAGAGGTGAACTAAGTTGCTGAATGGTAGGGGTATACTTTAAAAATATGGTTAAGGTCATCCATAGGAGTAGAAAGAAGATGAACTTGGCTAAGTGCGAAAAGGGTAGCCTGTCTGCTGAAATCAATGTACTTTTCAAATAACTAACTGTACAGTAAGCAGAGAGATGCATCAGACCTACAAATTTATTGCTATCACAATGTGTGGCACTTGTCTATAATTAAAACTGATGAGACAGATTTGGAAGTGCAGGGCATTTATGGACAGCTATGGGGGATTACACTGTCATCAATTCCTTTCAGTCCTTCTGCCCTTCTTGTTTTAGAGCTGTTCAGCACAGCTGTAGCAAGTGTCCTTAGACTCTTATGCCTTACTTAAATCTGCCTTTACAGTTCAAATAGAATTTGTGGATTTCTTGCCGTAACTTTAAGCTTGAAAGGGACACYTACTATCTTTCAATGGAAAATTAGTAAGGGGATGACAGAGATGAACTGTCATGTTTTATTAACATCTGTATTTTTTGCTGCAGTGTTAGGAAACATGTCCTGAGTTAGGAAGGCACACAACTGACTGCAAAGATAGGGAAATGTGCAAAGGGCTGGTAGAAGTGGTTTATTTAGGACACAGTCCAGATAGCAGTATTATAAAAACCCCAGCAACTACAGAGTTGGAGGCTAAAAAGAATCGCATTGCTTTTCAAGTAAAGGAACAGATCCTGTCCTTTACTGATATAGTGATATAGTGGTATACTATTCCAGTTCACAGGCTGTTCCTGTCACCCAGTAGAATAAAAAGTTTGTCAGACAAGGGAATGTTCTCTCTACTTGAAACTTTACATTAACAAATCAGCTGAAGTTTATGAATCTTTTGACAAACAATTGATGGTCTTTTCAAATACACTGAAAGCAGATCTGGAACAGTTTTAATGCAAATGAATACTCAGAGAGGGAAAACTCCCAGTTTTTACTTGAAAAGGTCCCTGGCTTCCTTTCTGATCTAGTGGGTTAGCATATATGAGGGAGAGGCTCAACATRAGAATAAACAGTGCAACTTCAAGTTCTTACAAAGCTGCATTCAAGTTTGGGGTGGCAGTTTATATAGTGAGTAGTGTAGCTACTTACTACATTTTGGTTGTATCATATGAAAGGTTTTTGTATTGTATGAAAGGTTTCAATACTGAAATCTAAAGACAAAATGTAAACTTTGAAGGTTTTAATGTAGAACTAATTCTTTTTAAGGTGAGAGTGAATATTCACTGAATCCCCCAAAAGATTTTCTCAGTTTCTGTGTATTGTTAGGGAAACATGCTTAGGCACGGGAGGTGTTTCAGTTGGTATCTAGAAAGGGTGTTATAGGGATGAAGTCATCTTGCTCAGTCAAATTTTCAAAGAAAATKGAGGCATCCAAAATATTGGTGTGAACAGTCCATGGGATTTGTCTCACCTACTCAGGCTCTACTGTTACACATTGAATGGGTTAACCTGTCTTTCAGGAGGGAGATGCAATAGGGTTGTTATGTAGCTGTCTGAGTTGGTAAAAGGTTTAAATTGAAACAGAACAGATTCTGAGATCTGCTTCATATACGTAAGTACCTAAGCTAGTAGTTGGACACCTAAAAGTCCCTTAGTGACTTTCCAAAAGATACAAGTATTGCTGCAATGAGATAGTTAGCCTACAATTTCTGATATTTTCATTATTTGATTAAGATATGCTCTACTGCAGTTTACTAGTGCATTCTACTCAAGTAGATATCAAATGATAATAGTTTATTTTTGAAAGCTTTCCAAGGCTCTGCAAATATTTCTTTGGGGATGTGCTAATTTTGGCTCACTGGACAGACCATATAGGTAAACTTCTGCCACTCAAAGATCCTGCGTCAAAGCTCAGGAAGCTGGAGGGGTTCTTCTAATAAAGAAGCTGTACCTAAGGCTTAAGTTTAGAGTGAGAGTAAAGAAGTCTTAAGCAGAAGCCCTGTAAATCTCTGAWAAGCATGAAAAGGGAAAGGTCTGGGCAAGATTTTTAGTGATGTGGATGAAAGCTAAATCTTAGCAACATATGAAGAAATGTGAAACACTTAGCCATAAGTCTAAAAACCCAGAGAGAGGCCTGAGCTAAGGACAACATCCAGTTTACTGAGCAGAGAGACAGGCAAGATGGTTATATTTTCTGTGGCATGCGAGAACATAAGTAGCAGAGATGGAGGAGAAAAATGAATTCTGTTTTATCTGCATTAAACTTAAGCTGATCGGTAGGCATCTAATAGTTAAGATTTGAGTTTGGAAAGAAGCAGTGACATGTTTTGCTTAATATCATCATGCATTTTCATTTAATGAAGATCCTCAAAACAAACTTCAAAGTCAAGGAAATATGGGCTAACCCAAGAAATAAATTAGTTCTGAGGCCTTTCCCAAATCTCTCTTGAAGCCAAACATGACAATGCATTTTTGTTCACATTCTCCTGATGTACATTTGTTGTTATAATTCTGAGCTGCCACAAATACTGTAGATTGAAATCATCTCAGGAAAATAACACTACTGTTTGTATATATAACTCTTGAATAGCCAAATGCATTCTTATCATAACACTTTCTCTGTTATGCATTTGGTCAGGGAGTATTCAAAGGATCAAAATAGACTCTTCTAGGAATYAAGCATTGGCAACAAACAAAGGGAGAGTTAAAATAACCTGCTGATGACCTCCAATATTTTTAGATCTATGCATCTCATTTCACGCCATTTCTTATTCCATTAAGTGKGTATTCTGATACTTACTGGAATCATTGCTTCTGTTTTTCATTCGTAATAGATTCTCATCCACTTGCTAGAATATTTCACTCCAAGGTCAGAGTATCTGCTGATTGAGTTTTGTTGAAGCAGCTGACAGAAATTGTTTTGGGCAACAGCCTGACCTTGGACTAGGAAACTTAGCAGCTTGGAAGTCAGCAGCAAAAAATTACGTAATGTGGAAGAGCAGTTATTTGACTGTTAATAAGCCTTTCTTATGCAAGGAAGTAGAAATATTTTTTTTCTTCAAATACTTAATTGCTGATTTCATACTTCTCAACAATAGTTTTTTATTGGTATGTGTAATCATATTTTCTGTGTCAYTTTTTAATAATATATACTACAATCATTGTAAACTTTGACTACTTTTGACTTTAGGAAATCACTGTTTAAATACAAATTATTATTTTGTGTTCTACATACATGTGGAAGAGATATTTGTCTAGTTTCAAAAGTTGGCTCTATTTCAGTTTAAATAAATATTAAAATATTCTCTCTTCCAAGCAATTGGTGCTGTTGCTGGATTATATCTGATGAAGCGAAAACTGTGCAGAAACAGAATTATATATTTACAAATATATCTATATAGAAATGAACATAATGGATTGTTAAATGCTTAGTAGGACTGCAAGAAAAGCTGCAATTTGCAAAAGTGTTATGGCACTAAAGAAGAATAAATAGTTGCTAGAAGGAAGATAAAAAACGTAGACGAAAAACTAGCTGCTAACAAGGATGGTAGAAGTGCAGTTGTTTGCCACAGGAATGCTGACTTCTTTTGGTAGTAAACCACTGATTGCTACTGATAGAGAAGCTTGCATAAACTGAGCTGGAGAGCACAACTAAGACCTGTTACAGCTAATATGATTGGAAAAGCCTTCCGTTAGTCTTTTTTCTTAATGCTTTAAAGGGCAAAACATTAATTTCGAAAAGGAGAGTGGTATGCAAATACTTAAGTGAAGCATCCTTGTTAAAAAAATAAAATTCTTGGTGTTTGGTCCTGCACCTCATAATTAGTGTAGCAAATGATTTCTATTTTGATTGCAATATATTTTAAATATCTGATACTTCTATATCTCTCTTCTTTTTCGAGGGCAGCTTTGTTTGCTACGCATTTTTATTTTATTTTCTATTTAGTGCCTAGGATTTTTTTCTGTGTTTTGATTTTATTCATGTTGTTCTTTAATTGTTTTGGGTGGGGCATACATGTAACCACATTTAGTCTACTTTAAAAATAATTCATGTATACAATTTAATAATACCTTACAAAAATGATATAACACTCACTGATGCAAAGAGAACAATGACAGAGTAGCACTCCAGAAGTGAGCTGGACTCATCTGAAACTTCAGGCTGGTAACTCTCTCTTGTGAGATGAACCAAAAAGCTTAAAAGCATACAGAAATAGAGAAGCAGTAAAGGATACATACTTCTATAAAATACTGAARATCATAAAGGAATGAAAGTCTTGCTCATCTGTAATTGAATAAAGTTTAGCTTGTGTGCACTGACACACATTCATTTGCCATTAAAGTGTAACAAATTAAAAATGAATAAAACAGTATGGGCAAATAATCCATAATATACATAGTCTGTTGGGAATCACTATTTAAGAAAGAGTGACATGATTTGAGAAAGTTACATGGTTTAGCTATGAGTGAAGATTCCTTCAATTATCGTATTAATTTGAGGTCTTATTCAGCACATGTTGGGAGGTTGTTTTCAATATCCCTGTCAAAGGTTTTTAGAKCTAGTTGAGCTTTAGTTGTCTGCCAAGCAGACAACTCTTTTTGTAATATTCATTTTCTAATGGATAAGAAACCTTTACTCTCCCTTCCTTTTATAGACCAGAGACAATTATATACATTAAAAATACAGCTGCATACATTTTTGCTCAGCATAGTATCTGTCTGTTCTTTACAATTATTTTCTATCCAAGAGATGCTCTAAATAAAATTGTAATCTTTTACCCTTTTTTCCCTCAGAATTTCTAATTATAGAAATCAAACTATTGTCATGGAACTTCAGTGGGAAAAAAGATTCCTACCAGCACTTTAAGATGTTTAATTGATAGAATAATTAAAATCTCATAGACCTGGGCCACACAAATGTAGATGAAATTTTGGTAGTAGATTTTGAAAATTTTGCTAACATGCTTTAAAGTGGACATATGGCTTCTCACCCACTTGCATAAATACATTAAAGAGGCCATTTCTTACTCAGTAGATCTACTCTGTGTACTCAGGCATATCTATTAAATTTAGAGAGAAAAGCATAGTATTCATTCTAGCAGAGCCAATATAAGTGAGATAGATAGATTTTATAATTTTTTCCTGTATCATCAGCAGTTGAGTTGCTTAAGAAATTATGCTTACAGGAGCAACTATTATGTTGTACCTGTGTAATCTCATTAGGAAAGACTGACTGAATGATTCCTTAGAGGAAAAAGACRCAACTTCACTGAAATCATGCAACATACAGCAGTCTGAGTTAGCACAAATATAACTTGTATATAATTTAGTCATCAAAAACATAATCACTAGGTATTATACAAGARTTAGAAGGAAAAAAAAGCTAACTTGCAGATCTGAGACCTTGGGTGCATCTACATTAGCATTTTGGTTCGGATCAAGAGTGCACTTTCAAAACAAATCTGATTATCTCCACTTACTGCACTTGTTTCCTGTTATGGAGTGGTCTTGAACACACACACTGAATTCCTTTTTAATGAAAATAAACTGAAATGTGCATTCCAAGAGCGCACATTCCCCAACTGGTATTAGGAAATTTAGTCTGTAGGAACAGACTAGAACTAATAACCCCCTGAAATGTGTACTGCGTAAACAGTGGGCATTAGTTGTTTCACTGTACAGATCTGCTCCTATTGCACTGCTTTGCTTGTGAATATAGATGTAGCCTACTTTGCTAGTTAGTAAACAAAAAAAAATTAAGTAATTTGAAAAACAATCAATATGAAAAGCAATTAAGCCCTTTCTGGGGAGTTGCYTTTTAAAAATATCTGCACTTGAAGAAAAAGACACCAGTGCTACCTGCACTCTTTTCTTTTCCTTTTTTTCCCCCCAGAAAAGGGAGAGAGAAATTGCTTACAAACTTCATGCAACAAATTAAACATGATTTCTTACTTGTCACAGGAAAAGACCTATCCATTTCAAGGAGCTAAAGAGAGGGATTTTGAGTGTCTTCTGAGTGTCAATAACATAGATGATAAAGCTGCAGAGCTTATAAATACCTAAGAAACCTTTTTATAAGAAATYTTATAAATGCCAAGAAACCTGCTAGCACATTGCATGTGGTATTGTATCTTTTTCAAAGTTAAAAGTTTTACRCCTAGCTTAAGCACCTCATTTGTAGTTTGTCTCATGAATTAGTTAAGAAAGTAAGACCTCATCATCAAGCTTTACTACCAAAAAGTTTTCTACAGCCCCAGAATCCCAATATACTTTTATTCAGATCTTTAGTTTATTTCCTTAAAATAACAAACTCAGTACTTCATGTACTTTCCTACGAGCCTCTGTTTTTTCAGGCTACTCTCTATAGGTCATCTACATGTAAATACCTAACCTAGAGACTTCTTGTCTATTCTGCTCAATTAGTAGGCAGCAGATCAGTCATAGATTGGAGTAAGGTTGAATCCCCTTCAAAAGATCCATCATACTGTTCTGTTTACACTGCTTTACTACAATCTTTTTCAAGGATTGAGAGAATAGAGAACATGCCCCTATCCATTCTGCAGATGTGTACAATTCTTCCAGAGAACTGTTAATAATTTCCTTAAAACACACATTAACAAACAYGTCCAAGCATAATACCTATCCTACTATAATAGGATATTATAGGTCCTTTCAGATATCCCAGCAATGCCTACCTAGCCCTCATTCAGCCATGCGCACTCTACCACAAGTGCTTCTCCTGTGACTCTCAGCACCCATATGATCTATAGCATGCTACACTCTGACTGATAAGGGATAGTGAAAATCAGAGTATTTTCAGGGAAGCCTAAGAAGAAAAAAAAATGAATTGACTAGTGCCATAATGCCAAATCCTGATTTCCATAAAGAGTCACATGATTCTGGTGCCAGTCCTGATCTGATGGCAGATGCAGCATCTAAGCGAGCTCTAAACAAATATAAGTCACTTGTCATAATGCAGAGCTGTGTGGAAATACTAGAACAATGTTGCTATAGTGCAAGGATGTATATCAGAGCAGTCTGTCTCTGAAGTTAATATCTGGGGTCATCTTGTGTATTTTTGCTCGGTGCTACTTTGTATAATATGGCCACATCTTTAATGGCCAGTATTTATAGTATCACAGGTGCACACAGCGAAGGAACTAGGGGCATAAAAATAAGAAGATAATAGACAGGAGACATTGTTGCTGCTGGTATTAGTGAGAGATTGGAATTTGCCTTTGAAAGTTCAAGGGCTGTAAGCCATGGCATCTGGCATAAAGCGAGAAGGAACAGTAGTAGCTTCTGTGGTAGTTAGACAGGAAGGAAAAGAGCATGTGAGTGATAGTCTCTTAAGAAGAGCAGGGAGCACAGAGGCAAAGATGGTATACAGGTATCCACAGAAACCACCAGGGGAGAAGATAAAAGTAGGACAAAGGGATAAAGTGGAGAGGTCAGAAGGAATAGCAAAGGGCGAGAAAGGAAAATGGATGCAGCATCTGAAGACCCTATTATGTTAAAGTGTAGAGCCTTAAGAGAAGAAAATCTTCTCTTAAAAAAGAGAAAAATATTCATGCTTTGGACACTGGCAGAAGCAGGTTTCCCTAGTACAGCCCCAGGGGCTGCCCAGGAGAGTAGAGAGGGACAGTCTGGAAAGAAGAGGGAAAGAAATTAGAAAGAAAAAATATATATATATCCTCTTCAGAATTCTGCCTAAAAGAGACACTTGCACCTTCTTAAAAGTGCGTGCTTGCTATGATTTGGGCAATGGGGTATGACAAACTTAGCTGTGGCAGATGCTAGACCTTACTGTCTCACATCTAAAATTGGGCAAACTTCCCAGTAATAACAGCAACTCTGACTAGTATCTAGCTCCAGTTCCCTATATACTATTGATGCTGGCTGCCTTCACACATTAAAGGGGGAATTCCAGACCAGTTTACTAGCAAAAAGGTCTTTAGATTATTATTGCAAAGTATCAGGCACTGAAGCATCCTGAAACGTTCCTTTTTGTGTTTTTCAAAAAGCTTTCGCAGTGTTTGGAAGTAAAATTGAAGACCTGTCCACAGAGGCAAGGGGGTTGTTGTTATTCCTCCTATAATTTCCATTATCTACAATGATTTTAGGAAAAGCAGTTGGAGTAGAAGGCAGAGAGTGGGAATGTTGAATTGGAGGGTGAAGGGTTGGACATGTTCTCCACAGAAAGGGGGAGCTCCGTGAAGCCTCTGATTTATGTTTTCTGAGTCAGGGAATCTAGGGTTGATGGCATATATTCTGGGTACAGCAGAGATCTCGGATAACGGCATAATGGCCTTCCTTAATAGAAGAGAAAGGCAGTAGCTGGAAGCAGTAGAAGAAAGTAAGAAGAAAGGGAAAACATGAAGTGGGAGTAGGTCAAGGCATATGTTTTAGCAATAGTGCTGGAATTTCAGGTGTCCAAACCTCTTCAACAGGTGGTACTTCCTCTCTGGGGCTCTGCAGCTATTAATATGGAAGAGAGTCATTAAAATACAGAGATATATAGAGAGACAGTCTGGCACTTAAGCCCTGAGAAGTTTGCAGTCAAGCATGTGTGGGAAACTTCCTCAAGGAAAGTGTTTTACCCTGAGCATATGAATGCAAGAGCATTACTTTAGGGTTGTTTCTAAGCTAAGGGAGCTAGGGAGGATCAGGCCAAGATGATGATTTCTTCATTAGTGAGCCATAAGAGGTTCCAGTGAGTTTTGAAAGGCTTGAAGAGATATGTTTTTAAGTGGGATGAGATGACTTTTCAGGGAGATGCCCTGTTGTAGCCTGAATGACTTCTGTAATATCTTGTCTACCCTACTCTTCTGTTGCAGGCTAAAGATGTCTCTGTATTTTATTATTATAATTTTCTTAGAATAAGTTTGTTATCCAACTTTGGTCTGGTGATTTAATTTTGTGTCATTTTATTTTATTAGTTTTGTTGTTTAGTGTAAGATGGTCCAGCATTTTAGTAACTGAAATGACTACATCTTTTCAGAAGTAATCAATTTATTTCTAGTTGGGCTTAATCTAATTCCCTTTAGACACGGAGAAGACAGGTCACATGCTAGGTTAAAGAATATCAACAGTAGCCTGAAACTCTTCTACACTGAACTTTTCAGTCAGTATGTAAGTTTGTTAGATTTGAAGACTAATGGTATCATTGGCRTCACTAATTATATATGAACTTACTGAACATTTACTTTTTGTTCTATGTGTTCCTATCAATTTTGTATATCTCTATCATTCCTTTGTTATTTTTTAACATAGAATACCTGAAAAGTAGAAAAAGATAGATTACTGAATAATGCAAATCACAAAATACATTTACAGATAGGAAAAAGAAAATGCAAGGTAATGGCTAGTCCAGCTACTATTAAATATGAAATTTAATATTTATGATAAGGTTTCCATACTCCCTGAGTGACACAGTCCTGTATAGTATATGGAGTTTTAGAGATACAGCTGTATAGCCCATGCATTTAGAGTTTACAATAACTGCTAAGAGAAGAGAGATTTTTGCATTTGCAGATACATGTGTATTCAATAAACAGAACTTCCAGAAATTGCTCTGAAAAACTCCAATTCTGCAGGTCACTTATAACTCAGTGGGCCTTTGGAGTTCAGGAATACACTCAATTTCTCAATCCCCTTCTTAAAACTCATTCTGATGTAGGAGACATTTCTTTATTTCAACCTCTATTTAGCCTGGCCAGTGGCTCAGACATTTTCTCATTACTGAATATCTGACATTTGTCATTATTGTTCACTAGCAGGATGTTATAGTTCTTATTAGTGCAAAACTCTAAAAATCATTGTGGTCAATGCTTCTGTCACCACAAGACTTTATGATTTTAAAGACTGGACCTATTACAAAATAAGAATGCTGCTTCACTGCATGCAGCAAGTGAATAACATTGGTATGTGCAGTATCAAGCTGTGCAATCAAGCTATCTCCTGAGGTGCATCTCTTTATAGTGCGTATCAATTGAATATATTTCAGCAGGACAAATTAAATCAAAACAAATGCCCACTCCACAAGTATCTTAATTTTACCTCTCTGTGAAAACATGTATCAGATGTTTGAGACAGTCGAGAGAAAGAGGAAATACAAAGGAAATTAATATATGCAGCACTCTTGGATAATAATTACCACACAAGTGTGAAGGACAGTCTCACAAAGAAGAATGTATGCACAGAGTCACAGACCACAATGACCTCCCACGCACCAAACTTCTTTAGAATTACTGAAATTATAAACAAAGTAAAAGCTCTTCTTTTCCAAACAGCCTCCTGAATGTCACTAGCTTCCACATTCTGGCTTCTGTCACTGCATCCCACACTCTCTCTGTTGCTAAGTGCTTTAGGCTTTTGCAATATGTTCTAGAGGCTCCCTGTTTCTCTCAGATCTCAAAATGTGCTATCATTTGAGAGCAGCATGTCTAGGTTTATCTGACACGGTAAGAAAAAAATTAAACTGTACAAATTGCAGCTTTCTACAGAAAACGAGAATTTCTCCATACTTAAAAAATGTCTTTATAATCTTGCATGGCCGTTCATAACACTTTGTTAGAACACATTTGCAATTCACAGTAGGATATGTGAGGAATGGGGGCACGTTATGGCTCCTGGGAATAGCTGTAACTAAAGCTTGACTGTAAGTGACAATAGCAGCATAGAGCATACAGTGCTTGCAGAGGCTTGAATCAGTGCTCTCACTGTGCTATGCAAATAAARAAACTCATAAATACATGGAAATCACCAGAAAGGTGAAAAAAGAAGACACTACAACAGTTAAGAATTTATATAATTCCATAATTGTATTAGTAAATATTGATTGTTACATGTCTTCATCATTCTGGTTTAAACATTGTTTGGTTTCTTACACACTTATAGCAGGCATGCCATAGCTTCTATTTAGGAGAGAATGATATTGTCACAATTATTCACCCACTGAGCTATACCTCTTTCTTTTTTGGGGGTAGGGAGGGTATATATCCTAGTGAGTGCAGCCTTTGGGCCACTGCCTTTACCTGTCCTGTGTGGAATTCAACAGCTTTCCCTGTATCCTGGGCTCTGGTACGCAGCATACCTACAGTGATTGCCTGCAGGTTTTGCTGTTTCTCTTCAACTCAGATTGTAATGAGCAACATTGGTAGTGATTAAACAACTGTCTTAAAAGCTAACATATATATTTAAATTGGGTGCACATCCTCCCGCCTTTTAGACACAAGAAACATACTAGGCATATGCTTATTTTGGCTTTGCCATATCCCAAAGCCAACTGAAGGCATAGGCAAAGTAGGCTGTATTTAATTAGAAAGTAATTCAGCAAATTAGGAGTGGATCAGTAGATCAAAACAGTTGATACTGAGGCACCTCACATTTCCATTTTAAGTGTTTTGGGAGGTTATTTTGGATTATATTTAGCCTGGTACCATGAGCCATACACCTCCACTACACACGATTCAGAGGTTTCTGAAGAGGAACAGTGTTAGGTACAAGCTAGAGGATTTTGTGATGATGCAGCTCACATCTATTTTGGAACTTACTGTCCCCATTAGCACTAGGGTGCATTTCGAGCACGTCTGGAGCAGCACTTTTGCTGTCATCTCCTTCTTAAGGAATTTAGTTTGTATGCAGCAAAACTGCTCTGAGAACTGAAACAACACACAGTAAATGGAGACAATCACATGCTTTTCCTCAGAACTGCACTACTGCCATGAAACAAATTGCTAATATAGATGYAGCCCTTTGTCAGCTGCTGAGGGCAGTGATCTGCCAAGTCCACTAGGACCCAGAAGACAAGATCAGCTATTTTCGACRGAATCTCTTCCCTCCCCATAGACCACTTCTCAACATCATTACGGTTCTCCTGCCCTCCTATCAATGCCCCATCTTCTTTCTTTTCTCACATCCATTCTGCCTACCAGGGAAAGGTCCCTGATCTGCCACACTACCAGCTATATGGAAGATAAGGGAAGCGAACTGGGGCTGCTGAAAGATTATGCTTTTTGTAGGGTGAGGACTGACCTGAGACCTGAGCATAGAGATGCCATAGCCAAAGAGAACCAAAGGAAGAGTTTCCCTAGGGAGGGATGGGCATACATAGGTTTTGAGAAAGGACTGTTAAAGACTTGTGCCTTCATGGCTTCTAAAACTCTGCTGCTGCTGCTTCTCGCACATCAGCTTTCTCTTCCTCCATCCTCACTCAAACTCCTAAAGTATCGTTGACAGTTTGCAGCACCTTAACATGCAGCACTCTTGGGAAAAGGATCCTTCTCAGCATCCCAATTTCTTACTCTTAGATAGCTCTCCTGCTACTGCTGCAAAATTTGATTAACTGGACAACTACAGAATTTTTAAAGTGATGTTTCAACAGATGCTTTCTCTCTGCCTCATTCTCCTTACACCTAGGGAAAGAGAGTTTCTTTTTAAAATTTGCCTGGCTTCTCCTGGTTCCTAGCCCTTTTCTTGCCTCTAGATATGTTCTTTCGATAAGTGTATGACATATTTTGACTCTGTTCTCACCTCCTCATGTAGTCTGGGCCTGAAACCAAAGCTGATACCTATTCTTCCTCTTAATCAAAACCTGGGATAGCATGTTCCGTTGCTTGACATCTTAGAAGCCTCTGTGGAGGATTACAGTTAGAACACAGTCTACCCTACAGTGGTTTGAAAAGAGCCAGGTTATTTTGAATCAAAGAATACCAGCCCAGGCAGACATCACTCTCACCTGGGATGTAGCAACTAACAGCTACAGTGTAAGAATTAGCTGAAAAATGTGCTTGATCCCCTTCTAACTGACAAAATAACAGCAGTCACCATCCAAATCTGGGGCTAAGGCCCAGCCCAAAGATGGGAGGTGCACATAGCCCTCAAGCCCGTTCTTTACTTCCTGCTTCTTCTCCCTTGAAGCACTTGTTAAATTAAATAGATTTTACAGTGTATTCCTATGCTTAATCATCAGCTTGGTATAAATATCAACACAGTGCTGCAGAAAAGCTTGACTGTCATCATAATAGTTCCCCTGGATCACTTCAGAGCAATCACTGCACAYGTAAGGAGCAGAGAGAACAAAGTTATGTGCCAGAGGACAAACAAGTGCTGTACAGCAACCATGGGAGAGCAAAATCCAYAGAGGAAAAACAGTGAAGGAGGTAGTAAAGATAGGGTCACTTAGGGTCTTCCAGCTTGACTGATATAGCTGAAAAGAAGTGCCCAACAAAGAAATTATGGATTGGAATGACATGACAGCACTTGTAACGTTTTCCAGATTTTTATAAGTTGAGACTGGGAAAAAGACTGGAGCGGTATCCAAAACAGTTTTGTATTCAGTTGATGGTGGCCAAAAGTCATTACTAGCTGAGAGCTGTATCTATGATTTATACGAAACAAGCAAAAGTCCTCATCTAGTTCTTTGGCCAATATCCAATCAAAAACAAAACCAAAAAAAAAAAAAAAAAAAAAAAAAAAAAAAAAAAAAACCCACCAACCACAACAGACATCAGTTTGACATCTTTGCTAATATTCTCCTACAAAGGCCAGAGATAAATGCATATGGAAGTGATCTGTATCTCACACTTAAAGGATATCAATCTAGGAAGCACTGTGACATGCTGCAGTGCTATGCTTGTATTATGGAAAGAGAACTCTCATATTTACAGACTCTTTAACTACAAATGTCTCTTTAAGGATGGTATACACAGATGCAGTGTATTCCCTTAACACTATTCGTGGTATGTTACTAAGATACGACTGTTTCTATGGAGAGCTCACTGGTGGGCAAAATAAACYGTTTTGTTGAATTATAAAAAAAGATAAATTAATTGTTTAAAACAAAAATATTGCATTAGAATGCTAATGATATGAAATCTTGCTCATATAGAATTCCAAAAACATACTTCCCTTCTCTTTTTTTTATTTTTCCTTTTAATTTCTAGTGGTCATTTATCCTAAATTCTGCATTGTCTATAAACTGATCTAAATGAATATCTGTCCTGCAAAATACTTAACTAACTGTAACAGCCATGTTACAGTGGCTACAAAAGCTCCAATAGACCATTTGTTTGTTTTTAAAAGCAAAGTATAATTGTACAGCAGTTTACTGTGGCTTATAAGTATCTACATGACCATGAATGTGCCATGTTGYGAAGTGAACAAAAGAGCTTTGAAATAGGAACGGTAAATGCAAAGAAGGAGAGAACAAGTAAGTGCATTAAATAAAGCTCAGCATTTAATTTTAACATGCTTCTGTGGTAGCAGATAGACTCTACAGCTGACAAGTAATAGATATGTGGGGGTTTGTGGCATTCCTGCTACTTTCTTGTTTATAGCTCTAATTATTTTACACTGTGCTGAAACAGACCTTGAAAAATGATATACTTGACTTAGAGAACATTTTAGTTGATCAATCAACAATTTGGCAAAGTAAACAGCAAGAAACTACACAAAAAGAGATAAGAGGGGAATTCTACAGTTAAACCAAYTGGAATTTATGTGAGTGACCTTTTCCTTCTTCATCTTTACATCTGTAGAAATTACTCRTTTCATCTGAAGATGTGCTTTGATATTTTCAGGGTCAGACTCAGAAATATTCCGTATGTTACATATTARTTTAATCAATTGCCTTTTGTCACCTACAATATGTAATTACCCTGCTTTTTCAGCAGTTGGCTTTTAGAAAGGTCTCAGTAATAACAACATAGAAAAGAAAATAATACATTGTTAAAATTGGATCCTGTATAACCAAAAGCAGCCCTACAGACCCTCAGTGAGCAGTTCAGGTGATACAAACAGGCCAAACCAGCCAAATTATCTGTAAGACATCGTGATTATGTTAAAATTCCTGAGACTTARAATAGGAAACTGATCTCTTTTTTTTATTCACCTTCCAATTTTGGAGTCTTTATAAGAAAATCAGTTTGTGCCCAAATAAATGTGTGGGATAATTAACCCACACAGCATCAAGGTTAAAGTTCAACCTTAAATGCACATCAAAAACATAACATTTCTCTTATAAGTGCCAGCCATGGCAGAGGAAGCTTTTCTTCCCATGAGCAGACAGAAACTGCCACCTATTCCTTTCCATTCTTTTTTTTTTTTTTTTTTTTTTTTTTTTTTTTTTTTTCTCTCCTTTGCCTGCAGTCTTCCAAGTCCAGGACCAACATATGAACACACACATGGCTGCCTAAGGCAGGAGGATTCGTGACAAAACAAAAATCTGCTGGAGCCTGATCAATCTGACTGCGCTGACTGAAGAAATTGCTGAGCACACGATTTTGTCCTTCTGTCTAGGAGAGGGTCCTACCTGCGTAGGAGGCGTGGCAGAAGACAGCAGGCATCTGACTCACCTGCCCACRTCCTCTCCTCACTAGTGGTTGAAGCTAATTGCCACAGCATTCAGGGAAACAGGTAAGGTCCCTGTCTCCGCTCCCTCAGGGCGTAACAACTTCCATCAGAAGGGCAGGGTAGCCGACTGGGGCAAAAATATTTTAAACAGTAATGTCTGCATTCTTGTCCCRTATCTTCCCTCTTCCATTGTCTTTCATTCATCCTCAGCGCTCCTCTGGCAACCCTTCTCCTACCTTAGTGCTTCTTTTGAATATACTATCTCTCACTGACATCTCAAAAGTTACCATTATAAATTTGAAAGAGGCCTGCCAGACAGCTGCCACTGCACAAAAGACTCCAAATGCAGCTGACCTAAGTATGAGCAGGGAAGTCTCTATTACGTAACAAATTCTCTGCACAGGAATAATACAAGCTATACACTCAACTTGCTGTGCAAGTAYTGAACAATGCATACGCTACCCAGCAGCCTACATTTCTCTAAATCCACTTCACTCTGTCCCCTGATTTCCTTTACTTTACATTTCCTTTACATTTTATCGCCAACATTCACTTCATATGCTGGCTCCATTTTCACGTGCTTTTTCTCGTATTCTTTGTACTTTCTACGTCAGGTTTTAGCTCCTGTCTCACCTATTTTATGCCCATATCTCTGCACACCTTCCTGTCCAGTCTTACAAATAAAAATCTGAGAATGATTAAGTTTCATCTTCATTGGAACAGATACTATCTTTATTAGAACAAAATTCATTTTTATATAATGAGATTACAGGAAGGTAACCAGCTGTCATGACTGAAAGCAATTTTACTTTAGTCCCAAAACTCTCTGGAGATAACAACCATTAAAATAAGGAAAAAATCAGGAGTTTGACACCTATAATCTTGTCACTGCGGGAGTCTCTGTGTATTTTTGTGCTTTATTTTCAAAACCACTAAGTACTTTGAATTGGCAACAGTACAAATGTTCTGAAAGACTTACTGATGGCATTTCTAATCAGTTCAGTGAGTAATGACTTCAAATTTCTATGAAGCAATTTATTTGCAAGGAAGAAGGGAAAAAAGGTGCTTGTGCTTCTGTCTGAGATAGTCAGCCTGCATGGAAAAAAAAAAAGAGAAGAATAGGAGCCTCTTCTTCAACCGTTTCATATTTCTGTTTCATAAAGGAGAGAAGTGTATCCCTAAATGCATACTTGAAAAAGAGAAGCAGCAGAGGTGTGTGTACACTGCTGGCCTGCTTTCATTACTTGCAGATCTTCATTGCTTCACCCAAATTCTTTTCACCAAACAGTTTTACTCTCCAATGCAGAATTCAAACAATATACCAAAAAAAAAAAAGAGGTTCTTTCACCAACTCTAGGCTATGGTTTCTACTGCAGAAACCTATCATTTTTAGAAAATCTCTACAAAAAATATCTCACCATTTCCTACCTGAATATGATAATGGTACAGGCTTGGGTAAGCCTAGTATCTGTTTTTGAAAAGCAGGCTGTTCTGTTTTAAGAATAGAATTTCAGAGCAGTACCAGAGAAATAAAAGAGTGTCTGCCATTTGTTTGCTAACTGGGGCAGAAATGTGCAGAGTCTCCCTCCTTGTTTTAATTTCCTTGCCAAAGGCTTGACCTAACACTTGCTCAAGTCAATGGAAAGACTTTATTGATATTAATGAGAGTTGCATTGTACAGGAAAAAAAATCAAGGAATGAAGTCAGATTCTGTTCCCCCCACTAAAAGAGTGCCCCATAGCTACAAAATAGACATAACCATTAGCCACCTCCTATGTCTAAGTTTCAGAAATGTTGGATGTAAATAAAAACATTAACTCAAACGTTGTAAAGACATAAATGATTACGTACATGAATGATAAGCTATTTTCAATATTCAGTGGCATAATGTAAAGGAAATGAACTAGCATTTAACTAGCATTTTGACAGGATGTTGTGAAATTACATGTGGGAGCTGGAAGATTAAGCAACATAAAGGAAAATTAGATAATGATAATACTATGACATATATATCATATATGATTAATGTATGTGTATATATATGAAGTAAGATGAGAGAGGTAAGGGAATAAAAACACAGGAATACACAGACTTTTATAGCTGAGATTAATGGCCATATAGGTAATACTAATTTCTCCAGTAGCTGATCAGTGCCTAATCACCAGTACAGCTACACAAATGCAAATCTCAAGTTTAGACAATAAACACACCACTTTTGCACTTTTGGGATCTCTCCCCTGCTTGAAAAACAGTTAAGTGTCACAAGAACAAATAGTAACTTTCTCTGTTTCTATCTGGAGTATACAATGCAGTCATGTGAATGACCAGTCATCAGCTTGTCAAATCAGGGAATATTACCACTGTAGAAATGGCTGTACTTCTTGCTGAAGTTATCTGGCAGAAAAAATACAAAGTTTTGCGGTTCTTTAAAGGACAACTTTCTTCATGTTGCCATTTCCTGCTCCCATTCATTTAAAGAGGAAGGGGTTTGGTCTTCCAGTGACGTTAGAGAATCTTTTTAAAAAGATTTACATTTTTAGCCTAGAGGTCTGCAGGTATTACTTTGATCTGAATTCAAGTAACTTGGAAAATACCTTATATGAATACCAGCTTGGTATAAGAATGCAAGAAACTCTCTGAATTTGATTATTTTACATGGTTTGGAGATTTGTGTAGGTAGAAGATGATCATTACAGAAAGGAGTGCTACACAGACTGATATAAATAGCTCTTGCTGGGAGCAGAACAATAGCTCTGTTTCTTCTCTCAGAGCACAGATACAATTAGTTAGAGGATATTGCATTCTTTAGACATTTTTGGTATCCAATAGAAAAAGAACAATTGCATTTCAAAACAAAATAYTGTATTTGAAAATCATTTCCCCTTTTAATTACCTGCCAAGACTTTCAGTCTTTCCCCTGCAAATGAGCACATCCCTTGTAGTGGAGCACAATGCTTTCCCACACTGCTGGAGGCTTGTGAGGTCACCGACTCCTGCTGCTCCAACACACAATCCTGAACTTAGGTCTTGGCAGGAAAGTAACTGCTTTCCGCAGCCACTGTTTTAAAATACGTATGTTCCTCTAATGTTTGCATCTATCRTTAGGTGGACTTGACTGATTTAACTTCTACACTTTTACTGTCACACAATAACTGTTCTATAAATGCTGAGGCAAAGCCAGTGTATTCATATTCAAAGCAGGAAATCTCAGTCCCCTGACGACACTGTATTCCTCTTGCTGTATTTATATTCTAACGGCTGATGTAGATTTCATCATTTCGTCCAGCAGCAATAATTCATTCCCTGCAGTTTATGCGTACTCCGTTCTCACTGTCTTAGAGAACAGACCTATTGTATTCATCAGCCAATCCATTTTAAAACTACTTTAAAATATTAATAATCATGGTTAGCTAGATGGAAATACGATTGATTGCTACATATTCCACTAAATTATAAGACAAATCAATAGCTAGAGTTATAAACCTAGTCTCATGGGATAAACTAATCAAAATCAGTTCCTATATTTCAAACTTGTTCGTCACAGTATCTTGTTTTTGTTGTTGTTTGCATAGATGTGAAAATCCTTCTCTGAGATCACCATAGAATGGTAGGATACAAAGGCCAAATATACATCAAGTGTACTGTTACAGACTCTTCTCTGTTAACAACTTGTCATTCTCCTCACTATAAGTGGAAAACCTTAAAATACTCTCACTGCACTATGACTAGGGTTGATCCATTATTTTTGGATGGCTCATCCTAACTGCTCATTTTTTAGTTTCTTATCTTGTTTGCTGTAATTATTTTTCCTGTTATAGCAGGTATGTCAGTGGCAGGCATGAATATGTGTAAAGTAACATAAACATAGCAGGAGTATTGCTATCTTACTAGTATTTTTAATACYTGAAAACAAAAACACAACTTATTAAACTTTCCAACCCACCTTCTCCCCTGTACTTCCTTTATAGAACATAATTTACTTGGGTGCTCTGCAGTAAATATACTATTGTGCAGTCTTGAGAACTTGTTCTACAAACCAAGTATATAATAACAAACTTGCATACAATCATTTATAATGATATTACTTACCCAAAATAGCCTTCAATTTGAGTAAGATAAAAGACGCATCATCTTGTTAGCATTCAAAGCTCAGGAGAACTGGTAGATCTAGCAAGAACTGGTAGGTCCTGAGCTTTAAAGGAGATCAGAGTGAGGGTTATCTTTGCATTGCCAAGAAGTTCAAAGCTTGAATGTCTGCTTTCTCTGTGTTATTAAAAATTCCACAAGTTTTGCAATAGTAAGCTTGCTATCCTACATCTTGAACAAATTCAAAAAGAGCTCAGTAATCACATTTTGTCTCTATAAACTTCCAGTGAGCTTCTGAGTCATGTTTACTGCTTTTTATCCTAAACTGATTCCACCCAAAGCACATCAGCATGAACAAAATGAGTTTGTATGTACATATGAAGTGGTTCGATGCTTGCACTCCTTTTTTAGACAAAGAGCAAGTTACTTCTGTTTACTGGGAAACATACTCTTGTATGTTCTGGTTCATTTATGCTGCTGGAAGGGTGCAATGGAGCTGGAAGTAGGGGAATTYGCAGCTGGCACAGCTCCTGGGAACACAGCTCCCGCTCGCCGGCTGCAGAGGACGGCTGGCCAGAGCGAGCTGCACATGCAGTTCCTCAGCATCAGGAGCCAGCTGCTGTAAATCCAAATAGACAGCAGTCCCCACCTAGGTGCAGAATAGCACAGACCTGCCTGAAGCACGGTGGGGTTTTAGCCTCTCTCCATGCCTACAGCAGAGGTTTGGCAAAGCACGGCCTGGAAAGATGTGCGAGTTCTTCTCAAGGGGAACGTGACGCTAGGCCTGGCATATTCAGTCACTAAGGTCTGCAAAACAGCTTGAGACCCGTTTTGACAACAGGCCCTGTGCTTGCTACGCTGTGCTTTGGCCAACAAAAAAAGCAAAATTCAGCCCTAAATGTATCTATGGCTTAGTACTTGAAGTTCAAACATGTCACTGTAGTGACAATGTCACTTAAGTTTTGGACTTCTTGTTTTGTTCTTTGTATAGTGGAAAACAACAGATAGTGGAGAACAAATGGCTCAAGGGACTAGTTTTTCATGTTTAGATCTTGTCCAGTAGGACAGAAAACTTAAGAAGAAATTTAGGGATGGAAAGGACTGAGGAGTGAGGAAATGCAAACTGGGTCATTTTGAAGGGAAAAGTACTGTAAATGAAAAAGCAGGAAGGAAGTGCAGTTGATGCTGACAGCAACAGCGAGGAACGCAGTTGGGGTGGTACACAGACAGTGAATGCAGGAGACAAAGAAAACACTGCAGTAAACATGGGGAATCAATCTGCAAGAGCCACACGGCTTCCCTTAACTTCAGCTGCTGGCTGAGCAGGGTCC
>NW_028186856.1:1898567-1945383 GCF_003343005.1 Rhea americana | reverse complement strand
TGGGGGCAGCCAGCACCTCGGGCCGGGCTCGTTCTGGTCTGGCGCGTTTCTCTCGCTTTCCCTGCGGCCCCGGCTGCGCCCGTGACCTTCCTTGCCGCCGCCTCGGAGGCTGCTGGGCGCTGACGGTCCCGGCCGGCAGCTTCTGGGAGCTGCTTTCCCTGCCGGTGCGCAGCGCCGCGGCCCTGCGGCAGGCCGGGGCCCCGCTGCGCGGGGAGGGCGGGCGGGCGGGCATCGGCCGCCCCCGCCCGAAGCCTTCGGCGGAGCCTCGCCGTGCCCGTGGGTGCTGGCGGCCCGCGAGGGAGGGCGCCGCCGCCTCGGGGCGTGCGGACCTGGCGCCCGCTTTGTCTCTCCTCGCTGCAGCGGCTTCGGTAGCTGGAGCTGGCTTAAACCCGGTGCTGGCTTTGGCAGCCGCTCCGCGGTGGGGAGCGGCGGCGTGGGTGTTGCGAGGAAAACCGGGCTGAGGTATATCGTCGTCCAGACTGAATAACTTCACTTTTTGCGTGCTTTTCTTTTSGTAAACAGCATCTTYCTTTTTTCTTTTTTTCCCCTTTTCATTCCCCCCCTTCATAATTTAACTGAAGATCCCARCCAGCTTTTTTTTTTATCTGCCCTGCTGTAGGCATGAGGAGGGGAAGCCTGGTTTGACATTCTTCCACCCCCCGCCCCTTTCCTTTCTCATTGTATTAGTGGAACTGGAAAGTAGTCGACCAAAGGTTAAATACTTGGAAGATTTGGGACTGAATAAAGTGTTTTAGAAACTAGGCCTAGTACCACATTCAGGCTTGTTTCCATATTAGAGTTGTCTGAAAAATGAAGTAGGTGATCCGGCATTTTATATGCTTAAGATATTAAAGAAACTGAGATATTGCTTTATTATAGGTATTCTGCATTCTCGTTACCCAGCTCCTGTTATTTATATGTATACTTCAGTAGGTGATGAGAGAAAAACTTGTTTTGAATAACAAGCACAAAAACCAGGGATATGAATTGGGTCTGCGCACATTCATGTTGAAGAGTTTGCAAATTGGATTCTCTGTTGTCTGAACAAAATTATAGTTTGAAAGTAAAGGCTCGGGTTTTTTTTAAGCTTGACTAAGGATGTAATGCCCTAATTGATCTTTTTTAATAGATAAAACACTATTAATATGCAGTGAAATATTTAGTATGTAATTTCAAATGTAGTCAGATTGAGAATAACTGAAAAACAGAGCAGGGCTGATTTTTGTTTATCTTCTCAATTGCACAGGCTTCAATTTTTTCATAACATTGTAATGTAAAAAAATACGACAAATCTTAAGATGCTGCTTATGACACGTGTATTAAGATGTTCTGTATGCCTATGTTACTATTAAAATATGAAGCTCTTACATTAGAACAATGCAGACTTTTTGAATGGATTATTGTGTAATAATGTGTAAATTCTTCTAACTTCTTAAATAACTACCTGCTGGTGGAAGAAGAAAATTTTGTTCCGTATAGTATATCTGAATAGACCCACCTTAAAAGTGTACCCAGGAAAAGCTTCCATGGAGACTAATTTCAGTGAACATCCTGTGTTACAATCTTTCTTGTAAATTCTTTTTACCCTCTCTTCACTTTTTGGTGAAAGCTGTTGTTATTTCACACACTGATTGGCTTTTATTTGCTAGTCAACATGACTATTCAGCTTTTTTTTTTAAGGCATATATTAATTTTGTCTCTCCTGATATATAATCTGGTACCTTGAAAATGGACAGCATCATGTCCAAACATCAAGCTCAGTAATAATAAAGCTTTTCTAGTGCAAACTCACTTTCTGAATGGCACTAAATGTTGTTCATGGTTCTTAAGTTACAAATATCTTAAGTTCTTAGCTATGTGCTTTTTTTAACACTTGCATCTTTGCTCAGCAAGCTCTGAATATGTATCTAATGATGCAGCTGGACACCACTGTAATCAGTGACACTTCAGACTTTGCTATAAAACATTACTCAACCTGAGCTTGTAAAATACTTTTGAAAGGCCAAGTGTTTATGCAACAGTTCTGTGATTTTTATTCTATTTATATTGTTTAGTGTTACACCTCACATTTAAAGAACAAATTAAAACACTTTATCACTATTGATCATTTTCCTTTCTTGCAATACAGGTAAAGTTTGTAGTGACTTTTTTCCTTTTAAGAATAAGAACTGGATTTTTTTGGTGCCAATTCATATGTGCCAATAATTTATAATTTGTGTTAGAAATTATTTTGCTTGGGTGTTAGGGCTAGAAGTATTTTACACTTAAAATTATTGGCTAGTGATCAAAATACTGGATTTTTCTTATTTTAAGACCTTTATTAAAAAAAGTCAGGTCTCTAGATGTCTTAATAAATGTTTCCTATTCTGCAGTAGATGCCTTCAGGGGCCCAGTAATGTTTCTCCATGTGAACCAGAAAAGAACAGTTACTGTCTCCTCCAGAAACACTAGGTTCACAGAAATGCCCGTTAATGGTGTGGGATGGTTTCTGTTTTGTGTGCATTTTGTGCAGTGTGTGTGATATACTTCTGGTAACTGTTTCCGTGAAGAGTGAGAGTGAGTGCTCATTTGGTCAAACTTCTGTAGCAAATATAAATCCATACATGCACACTCTTACTTACCTAACCTAATGGGCTGATAATTCTTACAGAGCTTTTGACTTCCTGAAATCATCTTGGGGGAAGTATCAACTTAGCAGTTCAATGGAAATGACTGACTAGAACATCTGTAAACAGCAGTTTAAACCCCAAGCATTTAACCATTGATGTGGATGGTCACAATGAATAAACAAAACTGGAATTTGGTCTAGCTTGCCAACTTGGAGCACAAGAACATTAAAAAAGATTTCTACTTCAATTCTGTGATCGAGTTGTATGGAAAACAGTAGCTTTAGTGGATACATAGATGAGATAATTTGCATCAAATTAACTTTAGAAAAAATTATTTAATTTCTAGTTTTTGCACATCTATGCATAGTCAATGAAATTCTAAGTTTCACTGAAAGAGCTAGTGAATATTGCTTATGTAATTAAAATGACACACTGAAAGAGCTAGTGAATATTGCTTATGTAATTAAAATGACACACTGAAATAGCACAGAATTATAGGCTTAGACTATGAATATGGACATTATGAAGAAAGGACATGGTTTTAAAAAGATGATTTCTAATACAGGCTTTACAGTATTTTTGTATTTCTACTTGGTTGGAAAGCATCAGTTGTTATTGGAGAAAGTATAAAGTCATGCAGGAATACAGATTTATGTTTAGAGCTGGCCACATTGTGGGAGTATGTATTTCATGCTGTTGCATGAAATTGTGGAAACTGCAGGAGGAGTTAATTGGGTCATTTAATGGTTTCCCTGCCAATACAGAACTGTGAGTGCATATTTTCTGTTGCATTTACTGATGTATTTTGAAGTCCCCAGATGACAAGGCTTTTGCTGCTTCCTCGGCGATCATTATACACTATGTCTGACTGTGTTATAAAATATTATAGACACAGTTATTGGAAATCATTGTGTGTGCTTTACTGTCGTATTTAGGGTTTTGAGGTCTAGTACGTCCTTTTAAAGGATTAGAGGTTGAGAAATTTCTTTCAATAGGGAACATGAGGTTCATAACATAGGATGCTATGTATAA
This sequence comes from Rhea americana, assembly GCF_003343005.1. Lineage (NCBI taxonomy): Eukaryota > Metazoa > Chordata > Aves > Rheiformes > Rheidae > Rhea > Rhea americana. The sequence continues at coordinate 1,941,742 of NW_028186856.1, read as the reverse complement.
GCATGAATGGTATAGAGGGAAAAAAAGCATAGCATGATCGAGAAATGTAGCAGAGAATGAAGAAATAACTGCGCATCTTTTCTACCTACTTATTCCTATAGTAATTTAAAAGTACGCTAAGTTGAAGAATACATTTTTATCCTAGGTTTTAGCTGTGATCTTTTTTTCTTATTTTTTTTTATCTATGTTTTCTGGAACAACTCATTGTGCATATGTTATGATGAACAAGATTATTATTATACCAGGACACACTCAAAAACAGAAGCAGTTTTGTATTTATACTTTTGGCCACAGTTGTTGTCTGTCTTTATCTTTTAGATTGGTATTTCTAGATATCTCATGTAAGTGAATGTTTCTATGTTCTTTCTAATTATGTTTCATATAATTATAATCCGTTCCTCTCAGTTGCGCTCCTTTTTATCACTGATGCTGTTTCCAAAGATTKGAAGAGGTGCATGATGGGCTCTGATTTTTTTTTTTCTTTTTTTCACTGCTATGTTTTGTCAGCTTCACTAAAGGCACTTGCATGCTTTCAGTTTGTGTGGGAATTGGCAGGATCGTGACTGTTTTCTTCTGGACTCTGTGGATTAGGAAAGTTTGCAGGCTTCTAGCTGTACTGATAGGCTTATGTCATAGTGAGCTTTTAAAATTTAGGCAGCCTTATTTCAGAAATGATTCTTTTCAAATATTTTTGACTTCCTACTCTGCTTATATTACTAATACAGAGGTATCTCGATGTGTTTGTGTTTTGTTCAGATATGTGAATAAACCTTTTTATGCAGCACTCATTACTGTGAACTTCAATAAATGTTATCTTTAATGGGTGCTAATTGATGTTCACTAAAGTTAAGGTTTATGGGAAATTCAAAATTACTGGGAATTATCAAAGAATATTATTTAGCAGAAAGCCCATTATCCAGTAATTGAGAGAAAACTGTTTGGATTAAAAGTTACAGTGGCATATGGGAGTAAAGAAACCAATTTAAGAAAGTGTGAAGAAGCTGAAGTAAATTAGTATAATTGGTAAGAGAAGCTGAAGGCCATGATGAGGGGAACCCATGCTGTCACAGRCGGACAATAAGGCAGGATGCATTTGAAGAAGAAAATGAATTCTAACAATGCTGTTAGTCTATTAAACATGCTATGGAAAATGTTACCATTTGATGATATTCAGAAGTCAATGTTCATTAAGTACTTCTGTATTGAGGAGTAAAAGCAGATGATAGTCACATAAGATGCTTTGAAACACTTTCTAAGAAACCTTGGGGTRTCGGAACAGCAGCTACTGAAGTTCCATGGTAAGGTTTGTAGAAGGTTCACAGAGGCACTTTCTGGAGTATTAATGATGTTCATGTTTTTCAACATGTCTTAGAACATTGAGAAATTCTGGAATTCTGGCACAACTTCAGTTTTTTTTAAGTGTTTTTAAAAGTTAGCAATATGCAAAGTAATGGACATGAATCTTGACAGAGCAAGAGCTTGAGGAAAGAGTTTTTGCTGTTCAGCATGGATTTATAGAAGCTTGATCTTGTCAAATTAACTTTTTATTCTCTTGATAAGATTACACACTTGCGTGACAATGTTTGTATTACAGACTTCTGTAAAACTTCTTACTTAGTTGTTATTTGATAGTTTGTTTAAGAAACTACAGTGATTGAGTGTCTGTGTATTAAATGGTTTAAAATATGGCTGATAATGTGAATCAAATGGTTAACTATAAATAGTTACGGTTATGTAACTAAGTGTGATGAGGACTCATCATTATCTGTTTCTGAGGGAGTGCTGGAAAATCTGCTCAGTGCATGCTGTCAGACATTTTCACTAATGAAGCAGAAGAAAGTGAAAACTGCTCATCGTTTTTATGGAATGCACAAAATTGAGAAAACAATAGATACTACAGAATGGGTCATTAGTGGATGCTTAGAAAAATGGCAATTTCCTGAATGTTCACTTCATGTGACATTTTATGTCAGGCTCTAAAAGGTTGAACACAGTATGTTAGCTTTTAAAGTAATTTTTTTTAATACATTTTAAAAAATCAAATACAGCTGATTATTAATAGTTAGCTTTTGGTTTGGGGATTCTTTTTGTAAAATGYTGGAATAGTTTCTCACATATAATATAGGACAGGTATTCAATTTTGATCTGCTTTTGGTATATGGTTTCAGGRGAATCTTGTTTCAAAGACATAGCGTTCATTTATAATATACAAGAGCAAGAGAGTCAGTTATGAAACAATTACTTTTTATTACACTTCCACCAATTTTCTGTATTTCTTAAAGCAAAATTCAATTTCTAAATCTAGGATTCAGAAACATACTGTGTAGTCCAATTAAGTTGCGGTTGTATATGTTTAACTGAGGAAAATAAAAAGCTGTTCTGTCACCCATCCCTAGTTTATTGCAAGAATAGCATCCTTTATTCTTCCTCTGTTTATCGAGATCTAGTTGTCAGAAACCATAATTGCATATTTAAATATGCAAGAGGGCTGTTCTCTTCTTAAGTACCGTTCAGTCTTTAAAGCTTTGTCATACATATCTTAATACATTGGTTAAGTATCTGCTTGTAAAAGTATTTCATAGTTTAGTTAAATTTACTCTGAAAACTAAATATAAAACTTGGGTTTTCTTTATGATTATGAGAGCCTAAACTTGGATTTGTGCTGCCTGTGATTAACTGTGTTGCTCTATAAACAATTTAAACTGGCATAAATTTGGCACTGTTGCTTAAAGTGGTGGTTTGTGTTCCCTTTTCCTGGCTGCTCTCATCTATAAAAAAGGCTACTGCCTTTTTTATATCAACAGGTGTTTCTGTGTCCATTTGATGGCCATATTGGAGGACTTGTTAAAATTGGTATTTTTTGTTTCAACTTYAGTTTTGTTTTTACATGTAAGTAATAGTTATTTTCTGCAGAATCAGTGGCAGAACAGAAATTTGTAATTATTTATTTTTAAAAATATCCTGAGCAGATAGGAGGGGAAACTTCCTATTGTACAGAGAGGAAAGGAGGTCATCAGCTGCTAAATATATCAAACATATATGCTCTATTAAAGTCTTTTAAAAATGGACTGTAAAACAACAGTACAGAGACTTACTTTGGTATTGAATGAGAAGGAAAAATGGGAAATAATTGCTGAAAAATACCTTATTAGATTTCATAGTCAATTTTAAATATATGTCTATCTTAGAGGTTGGAATTATAAAACAGGATTTTTAGTGTGAAATTGTTGATGTTGGAGGAAAGAAYATGTAAGGAAGCTGAAAGCCAAAATCTTTTGTAAAAATAATATTTGAAAGATGAACTACATAAGCTGAAATTGAGATATACTAGGAGTTCAAAAGAAATCTCTGAATAGACAGTAGTTTAAAAAAAGCTAATTACTGAAGTTGTCGTATTTTAAAGAGACCTGATAGGGAAGTTGTGCTGGGTCCATGTCCTTTTTGAATAGACGATCACCTCAGGAGAGACAAGAAGAAATCTTTGAGTTCACTCAAGCTACGTTTTGGATCTAAATCTGTGAATTTTACACTGAGTGTTCTTGAAAATAGTTTTATTTCTAACCTGCACATTATTCAAATAACACAATTTCAGAGGTAATAYCAAAAGTTTAAGATTCTCCATGGTATTTCATGACCTTTGTCAACGTGATTCAGTAGGTTATAGCAAAGAAGCCAAATATTTTAAAGCTTATGCTATTTACCTTCAGGATTAAACAAGATAAACAGCTTATAGTGTTCCCATTTGCACGAGTCACTGTATTTTTAAACCTGCTGATTGTAATACTAGGTTGTTTATCAGGGAATTCAGTTAACCTGAATGTTTTATTATGTCTTGTTTCTGATTCATCTGGATATAATTCTTATGAAATATTTGCTTTTATAAGCCAAAAATTGTGTTAAAAATGGATTTAGGCAGAGGAAGGCACTTTGATATTAAGCATACTCCTTTTTTTTCTGTACTGCAAAGGAAAAATAACATAATGATGTGTGATAATTAATTTGCTGGGCAGGTATATGCTTTTCTTGGAGTGTGCAATTTCTGTATTTTAGGAACAGTACCAAGTAGGTTATCTGTTTTGAAAGTAAGGAATTGATGTGCTTTGGTAGTAGCTTAGTTACTGTATTTTTAAAATGTGTTTGTTTGCAGTGTGTTTGTTTGCAGTGTGTGTATAAAACATAAAGTGTGTTTAATCAAATGTTCTGAACCTGCTTCCTTTAAAATTAGATTTTTTTTCAGTGTTCTTATGTGGGAGGAATTTTGTTTTCCTGGTATTGGTGAATATTTCTCTAAATGGAAGAAGTAGACTTTAAAGCAGGATTTAAGTCACAGCGTTTGTCGTAGTTGCAAATTATTTTGGGGGATGAATGGGTAGCTACTGATGATTTGCACSTGTAGCTCTGCAAAACACCTGTATGTTTTTTAATCACTTCTAGGAGTGCGTAGATTTAATAGTTTAAACTCATCCAAGATACAAAGTGTGCCAGACTGCAGCCACTTTGTTTCCTRTGCTTGCCTCTGCAAGCAGCAGAGATGCACGTTCGGAGGACAGGCCCGTCCAAGATACTGATGTAGAGCCGCCTCTCTCTCCACATTTGCCATAGAGCAAGCCCATCAGTCAGCGGTAGTGTGTTACTACATTACAATTTGAGCTAAATTAAGRGCTTGCTTCTGAACAACTTCTCACTGCCATCAGTAAACTGAATAGGATTCTAGTACTATCTGGAAGGTGCTGAGGAAAGAGAGAAGGGATGAATTGCAAGACTGATAGTGAGGAAGGAAGAGAGAGTGGCTGGAAGATGGAGCCTGCATTTTCTTATTGGTGGTGGGAAGCTCTTAACTGTCCCTAGAATTGGTATGAAACTTTCATTTGGTGCCTCAGGTACGTAAAGATGAGTGCTGTGAATCTCTCTTACTGGATATGTATGGCTCCTTAACTATTTATTGGCTCCTTAATATGTAAGCAACAAAACACACWGATTATTTTTCACTGCTGCTTGCAGATACTGAGCATGAATTAAACTTCCAGTAGTGTGAGACTATRTTCTAATATTGAAATAGATACTTGAACAGTCTGCTTTTACATCTCATGGTAATTTCCGAAATCAGGGTTGCAAGAACAGATGTAAATAATTTGTTTTTTTTGAGTTATGAGAACCTTGTCTTTAGAATGTGTGTGCTCTATGATAAATAAGCCTAGTGAAGATTTGAGCATATACTTAACCTGCAAGTGGTGTTCATTATTGACTTTTAACAGCATTGCAGTGCATAAAGCTAATTGTAAATTTACATCTTTACATTATTGGATTTTTGTRTCTGCTCTTCATAACTGAAATTTTTATTGTCTTCACAGAGGTGCTTTTTTACTTCTGCTTGGAAGATAAGACGTAAGATCTCTGTTCTGCTTGTGTATTAAGAATGATTTGYTTGGATTGTTGATGTTACTTGCCACGTTATATGCTGTTTTAGATCATCTGTTGAAGATGTTATTTTAGGGTGTAACTGCAACAAGTTTTGTGTAGTAATATTGGTTAGTTGTCATGGAATATGCTTTTTGACTAGCTAAAGWAGTACTTAGGGGTTGATCTCAATTTTTATGTGCTTAACTTGAGGCTTAGTTAAGATTCTGATCTTCAGGGTGTGAATGCTGAAGAATTTTGAAAATCAGACTTCSTTGCAGTGTCAGCTGTAGATAGCTAGTTACAGAAGTAATGCCCCGATAAGTCTAAAATTTTAACAAAGTCTRTGTATTACTAAGACATTTTCTAAGAAACAACTGGAGGAGAAGGTGCTGTATTTATGAAATACTGGTAAGTCRGCTTTATACTACCACAATAGGATAGCTTTCCCCTTTTCTGTGGTTAGGTGGTATCTGGCTGTAAATCTTTTTATACCAGTGTAAGCGGACCTGCCCTGAACTATTTAAGCCATGTTACTGCTTTACATCTCAGTYGAAGTAATTGCACTGGTGCCATTTCCTGTTGTACATAGACCAAAATAAGACATATATAACCTCACTGCTGACAGACAGCTCTGAAARGCAGACTTGGAAAGCATTCCTGTTGACTGTACTGCAAGAAATAAACACTCCTCACTGCATTGGGTATACAGAGCTGCCAGGAGTAGGCTGTAAAAAAGTCTTTGTCATTTAAGGAGGGAGGAAAAAAAAAAAAAAAGCTCTGATAATGCACAGGAAGCAAAATTGTTGACGGAGAAAATTCCTTTTCTGTATAGTCATTTTTATGAGAAGAGCCACACCCCAAAGGTAATATATTTAGCTGTTAGGAGATCCTMGTCACATAATAGAATATTTTTCCATGTGTTCAGAGGTTTAAAAGGGATAAAGAAAATTACATGGTTTAATGTCCTTTCAAAGTTATYTATGCCGTGTTATTTGCATTGTTACTTTTTATTTCCAAGTAACTTGTTTACATCTTTACTTAYGGCTGTAAGAGGCTTCAAAAATAAATGTGTTTGATTTTATTCAAAAGTGGGAGATGTTTCTGATGGACCTTTTTATCTTTTTTAACTCCTCCTGACAAATCTCCCTTCTCATGGTGCACAAGCCTCACTTTTTTTGCTGAATGGCAGTTTTATTCCAGTTGGATTTAGTTGTTACGGCTCTTTGGTTAAGCAGTCTGAAATAGAGACTTCTCCCTCTGTTTTAGAGCCGAGATTAACGTTTTCAGTAGTGTTCCTTCTGCCTCCCCAAATCGGTGTTGGTGAGTAGCTTTGCTGTGTTTTTAAGGCAGACCTGTCGGGTTAGCAGTCGTTCTCCCCGGTGCTGTGAAGCAGAGCTGATGAACACAGATCTCCGGAGCGAGGGAAGGGGCGTACAGCGGTGACCGAAGCAGAGCTTTCCCGCTCCGGCGGGTCCCTGCGGGAAGGCGCCTCCGGCGCTGCCTGGTTGGGGAAGTGCTGCCCTGTGAAATGCTGCAGTTCTGTTTCTCGTTTTGGGAAGTTTTTTGAGGGGAATTGTTTTTGTTTTGTTTTTTTGTTTTTGTTTATTTTTTGTTTGAAAATAGAGAATAGAGGAGGATTTACGTTTTGTCTTAGATCTTAGGGCTTCCCTTTCTGTGCTATCTAGAATATTGCAATCTAAAAAGARTAAGACATTTGTATTTGTCTGCTCCAATACAGTGTATGTATACCTGCTTTTGGGTCTCTGTGCTGCAGGTTTTTTCTAAACGTGAGATGCTGCTTACGTATTTTTCATAATATGTGCTGTAATTATTCTAAAACTAATTTAACGTTTTGATGTTCAGTGGGCCAGAGGAGTGTATTCATTTTCTATAATTCCAGTCGTGACCTGCTACAAATTGAATGAGATGACATTCAACAAAAGCAAGACGTGGCTACTGGATCGTGCTCTTTGCTTTTCTCAGAGACGTGCTCTGCAAGATCAAAAGTTTATGATAAAGGAGTTTGAGCTGCAGCTAAGTTTCGCATGTCCTAACGCACCACGTTCTGGCGATGCTGGTTTGCTCCCGCGCACGGTTCTGACGTGGTTTTTCTGCGCCCAGCACTGTGCTAGGACGCTGTTTCCTGCTTTGCCTTAGTGCTCAATGGATTGCTATTTTGAGAATTAGGCTTATGAAATGCTTTTGAAAGTATGCCTGAATTAATCGATAGGTGTGGCTGCATTTTAATTGTTGAACTCTGAGTAGTGATTCATTCACTTCCCCATTTTTGAACATACCTTGGAGCATGTAAGTGTTAAATAGAGGGAATTATACAGATCAGGTTTAAACTTCCTAGGCAAAAGACAAAAAAGCAGCCTTTGTCCTTAATTTCCAGTGTAGTTTTGTTACTTTTTTTGTCCATCAGTATTTTGAGATGTGCTGTATTTTTTTAAAACGTGAATAGCATTTGTCTTATGTTGTTGACTTTGAGTATTTTTATATGTAGAGATCACTGCTGCTTATCTATGTTTTTGTTTTTTTTAGTAATCTGTTTGCTGCTAGGAATTACTCATATTTAGTTTTGAATTTAAGATTACTCTAAGGGCTCTTTAAACAAACAAACAAACAAATAAACCCTTAATCTAAATCAGCCTGGCTCTTCAAAAATGTYAGCTCTTCCAAGTGATGTTACTTTTTGCATCCAAGATCACTGAATGGGTAACTGGCAAAGTTAGTCAGAGAATCACTCAGCCTGGGATTTCCTTGCTCTTTCGTATCTTGGAAATCCTTACCTACATATGTGGTACAAAAGTTTCTTTACTCAAGTAATTCTATTAACAATTGTTAATAATTGTTTCCCTGTGTAATAATTTGAATAAAACGTACAATATTCAGGTATATTCTTTTTTTTGACATAACAATGTATAATTTGGGCTTTTATTTCTTTCATAGATACTGTTTGGAACTCTGCTGGTGTATATGCTTTTAGTAGGGTTGATAAAGGCTGGAGTCTTGATCTGAAAACTGTATATTTTAAGCTGAGTTCAGAATTGATTATCTGTTTCTTCTGTTTACATAATTTCCTAGCATGGTAAAGTTATTTTTGCAAATGTTAGAAAATTTCCCTATAGAATGACTGAAGTCAGTGTCATTTTGGGACACGTTAGGGACAGTTTCTCAGTTACATTGAACTTCTTTTTTCTAATTTGAAATTCTTTTTTCAAAGTTAGCTTGTGTAATAAAAAATCCTGAATTGAAACTGAAATAAAAGTACAAAATGCAATCCAAATGTTAATTGAATTCATAGCAAAGAGAAAGGCAACTGATGGGTGGAAGGATGTTATGACTTTATAGAAAATGAAAGATATTTAGAATTGTACTAGGCAGTAGTAGGYTTTCTGTCTTGTAGGCCTTTATATTTTTGTTTGAAATCTGGAAGTAGCTTTAATAAGCGTGATCTATTTTCAGCTCTAGTTTGGCTTTTGGACTGTTGAAACTCCTACATAAAGTATCTGGAACCTGTTTTACTTCAAAGATGCATGGAAAGTTTCAGATACTTACTTCTTTAGTGGAACATTCAGATACATTGAGAGAAGGAGATTATAACTGCATTGTTACGGCTGGGTGAGATCTTCATGTAGCAAGTGAGATGTAACCACGTTTTTTTTCTCACACATGCAAGAGCATGTTCTGTAAGCTATTTCTGCTGTTATTTTCATTGCACACTTCATGATTAGTTAATGCACATTGGGCGTGTTATGAATGCATGTCTGGCATATCAGAATATGATTTATACTGTGTAAATCATAAATACTTTATTCGGTATTTTCACTGCTCATTACACAGAATCTTCTAGCAGCACTTGAGAGGGTAAATGAATTCTCTTAAGACCTAAAAGCTGTCATCAGCAATATCTCGTTGTTAACGCTCTCTGCTCCATGGGATGTGCTTGAACCACATTTTGAAATAATAATCCACTGTGTGACTAAAGAATATTCAAGCCTTTATCAAGCTGAAATAGAAGTTATTATGAATAATATACTGAATTAATTAAAAATACTATTTATTTTTGATCACTAAACTGTCTACTACTTTGGCACAAAATGCTTAATAATTTAGTAGGGTTAAAAGTGAATGTTGCTTTTTAACAGTTCTGTATAATTATTCTAAGCTAATATGTAATTGATTTGGAAAGGGGAAGTGAACTCTTGTAGCACATGGCATGCTAACATTTCTGATATGTTTGGTAGAATGTGATCTTCTGTTGAAGCGATGCACTGTAATGGCAATAAACTTAAGAGTATTTGGGATTATTTAATGAAATAGCAATATCTTYGATGTGTTTATACAATTAAATGTACAATTATCTGATCTAAAAATAAAGTTTGAGAGCTGTGAGATTTTTTTGTTTATTTTTTGTAGCCGGTTGGTGACTTGTCAAATGTGCATCTCTCCAGGTAGCTGGGAGGGGAGTTCCTTCTCCAGGGCAGGGGACACAGGCCTGACAGCAGCTGTCGTGGCTGGTGTCCCTAGCTGCTGCATCCCATATTAATGATGAAACTAGCTTGCTACCTAAAAGCTCACAAAAATATCTTACAGGGCTGCGTTAAGCAACTTCCCTGCAAGAACAGTAGATACTAAATCCTGTTTTCCCATCTTGTCTGTATTCTTACTGAGCTGGTCATTTGGCTTTCCTAAGTGGCAAACTCTTACTCTCTAAAGCCTTAATGATAGTATCAAGATGGTTTTCTGTCTCTAGGGAAGAGATTAGGTTATGTTGCAAGCTGTAGGGGCATGGCATTCATTTGTAGGATGAGTGTTTCTCTGGTTTGTGCTCTCTCTCCCTTGGGGGGAAAAGCTTTGAGAGTAGTATTTCAGTGGCTGTCCATTTACTGTCACCTCTGAAAACAATGCTTATGTGTACATAACTGCTAGTGTGCCTTTTATTTGTGCCTATTTAAAACAACAATCTAAAATTAAAAAGAGGAAGAAAATTTTTATTTTTGTCATAAAGTCTTCAGACTATGGTTCAGATCATTTCACAAGAGATACGCAGTGGTTTTGTCCTTGTGGGTTAGCTGATGAGTTAGAGCCTGRCAATGCTGTTGTCAAATCTAGAGACTGATAACGTGAAAGTTCTGAAGTGTGCTTGGCAAAATGATTAAAGTAATGGAAAGAAGACAAAGGCTAAATGAATATTCAGTGTAACAGTACGGAGGCTGTGCCCAAGAAAAGCATTACAGAATATATTTGTGGGGGGGGGAGAAAAAAGTAAGAATGTAGCTATTAGTATTCGTATACCAATATGGATGGGATGCTTTTGTGGTATGAAATATTTCCATAATTAAAGCTACATGCCCGTATAAAAGCTAGTAGATTTAAAGGTTCTTCTGACATTTATTTTTAATTCATAAACTTGTGAAGTGAGGCACTAGAAAAACTTAGCCTCACTGCATTAAAAAGGAGTTATGAATTAAGGATTTCTAGCTAGCATTAATTAAGTTCTGCTGTTCTGCAGGTCACTGGGAAAACTTGCCTGTAAGCCAGCCCTGGTGGCTTGGGTAAATGTCTCGATATCAAGTCAGAATAAACYTGTGTGTGTTCAGTCCCAGGCTATTCTTAAGCTGAAAAACCTTAAATAAGCTTTGTTYCTCCCCTCCCCCTTCCAGGAATAAGCAGTACGTATACAGAATAGCTGTATGTTTAGTGGTGTGGTGAGAAAGTACGTGTTGSCCTGTACACGACGTTGAAAATAAAGGGAGACTTTTTGAAAAAGCAAGCTAGAAATAGCCGTGCATACCGCTGACTCCACTTCCTCTAGCCCTGTCCCCGTGCTGTGTTTTTCTTACGTGGTGGTCATGCGACTGGAATAGCAGGATGGCATTTTCCATGGCCTGGTGTTCCAGGGCRGCAAGCGGCGCTAAAGGAGGATTCCCACAGTAGGACTGCAAAGAGGATTGTGGATGTGTTGTGCTTTTCTCCCCGAGTTACGGCTTTATTTAATGCTGTTGGTAGGAGTTACGAAAGACAGCRCTCCTTGTAACTGGCTAGTCATCTCTTTCTCTTACCTTTCTTATTTTCTGTCAAGCTTTCCGCTGTATATGTCCATCGATGTGCTGTTCATCAAACTTGTTTATTCCAAAATGTGGCGTATTATCAATTTGTCCTGGAAGGCATTTTGCACAATCATCTGTTGTGTACATAATGGTAATGGTTAGGTCTCTCTCACTTGACTTGATGACTGAATTAGACAATTTACATAGAGGTAACTTYGCTGAAAATAATTACCCTGGTAATGCATTCCCTTATCAAATGGAATAGATACATTACAAGCCAAATTAATAAGCAGTCTTTATTCTACATTTATCCTTAATCCATATCATGTTTTATTGAATGTCAGTTAGGGTAATACACATTTTAAAACATTTGGAGTAATTTTTCAAGTAACTGTTGTATTAAATTTTGAAACAAATATTGTCAATCCTGTAAGGAAACCAAAATGAATTACTTGTTGAATTTATTCAATAAAAGCTCTTGCCAATGGTTTACAAAAAGTGAACTACAGCAGAAATGAAGTTCCAGAAATAGTTTGTTGGGCAGTAGGTAGAATAATACTTTGTTTGTTTTGATAGCAGCAGAAAGGCTTTGATCTGTGCTCTCACTTTCGCATTCTTCTGTAGACTGAACATTCTGGTACGAGGGGTTCAGCACAGGCATTGCGTTTGCATGTTTTTTGCTACACCTAAGAACAGAAAGATTAGTTAAGAWTTTTTATACTATGAAAGCTAGGATCTGTTTTCTGAGTCTTTTCCCTCCCCTCCTTTTTTTTTTTTTTTTATGTTTTTCTTGCTCTATGTTATTTTGAAGAGATGATGCAAAATGTAGAGTATATTTCAAGCATTCAGAAATCATTAAATTTGGATTAAGTAGCGTACTTGGCGCTTCCTTATGCCACCTGCACTGTGATGCCACAAGCATCTGGCTTTGTCTTTAAATTCCAGCYTTTTCCTCCTAAAAGCCTTCTTCCTTCTACCAAAAAAAGAAATTTAGTCTGACCTRCTGTATTTTGATTCTTTGTGTCACCCTGCTGTGATATACATGTGCAATTTAAAATACTATTTTTCTTTATATTGAAAATTTTAATCAACTTTAATCATTACTTCTGCTTGGCTTTTGTAGCTATCTTTTGTACTCTTTTGTCTGAAAGGTTAACAAGAGCTAACCTAATCTGGCAAGAAAAAGGATGTGTGATTTATGTAACTTTGTTCTAAAAGATGTGTGCAATGTGCAGAGTATATTTAGCAAATATAGGCTTAACAGGTTTTAGTCTCAGCACTTTTTCTTTGTAAATTAGATTTTAATTTTTGACTGATGAATTTGATAATAATGCGCCTTTGAAAATCATGCTGATTTTATTAACCCTATAGGTAGCAGGTATTCTAAGGGGTTTATAGAATTTTTTTATTGTGGATTTTCCTTATAGTGATCAAGAATTGAAGAAGATTGACATGGGAAGTAGGACAGCTCGTGTAGCTCAATCGCTTTCATCCTTGGGGCATCCTGGGCTGAATATGCATGGGTGGGTGTATCTGTTTCTGGCTTTCAACCTGTGAATTTGTGCTTTATTCCTCTGGTGTTGTAATTTGGGGCAAGTGCTCAGTTCCATACTCATCTTCAAAATAGATAGCTGCTTGACATCTTGTTTAGTTACTTCACCTGAAACTTTAGGTGTGCAAATATGTTGCTTTGTTCCTACCAAAGCCCTGCTGAAGGGGGAAGGTGCTCTTCAGGCATTGCTTTATCAGGTGCAGTATAAATGTCTTGGCACAAGTGAGTCTAGTGTAAGACCCAGTATGTGGAGAGGCATATGAGCTGTGTTGTTACATGTTCAGCAGATATTTTTATCTGGTCACTAACACCTCTAAAGCTCTTTACACAAGGTACAGGCTGATTCTTGGGAAGATCTGTTACATAGAGGGTTTCTGTAGCTTGTGAGGAGCGTGTGAGAAGTTTTTGTTAAGGAGCTGATTAGAGTTTGTTGAAGCATATTGGGGGGGAAAGCAGGTATTAGGGAAAGAGGTGTCTCCATGCTTGGTTTATTTGAGATTTGTCATGGTATTATTTGAATGCCTTTGCTTTCTTGCTGTCAGAATGTCATTGCTTGGATCTTTCCCAATGTTTTTGTTCAACTGATAGGAAACAGAAGGGAAGGGACTAATTGGTATGAGTTGGAAAACATGCTCTGAATACATGTGCAAGCATTTGTGTGTTCTTGTCCAGGTTACTAGYGTGTGAGATACGTGACTGCAGGAGCGTCATTCTGGGAGTGTAGTTGAAGCTCTTGGGGGTCCAAAATGTGTTTCCTTCCTCCCAGTCAGCAAAGAAAAATGTTGGTATTTCTCCTGTTACAGATTCTCTTAAATTGCTGCTTTATAATGAAGATCTTGTCTTGCTAGTTCCTTAGTAATTGCTACCTCCTACTATCTCTTCTGTCATCGGGGGTAGGACTGCCTCCCACACCTAGGGGAAAAAAAAACATGAAAATTAGATAGTGATAGAAGCTAAAATTAAAATAAACTTCAGAAGAAAAGGGCCAGATTAATCCCTAATTCACTAAGTAATTTTTTTTCTTGGCTTTTAAGTGACAAATTAATTCTTTCTTCACAGTGGTATCTTTAGGGGGCTAAGTCATACAGATGCTACTGGGCAGAGAGTATTTTCCTGTAAGTCATCTTCTTGTACTTAGACTGGCTAACATTAACCATTTGCTTAAGGCAACTCTAAGTGGACACATACCTGCAATTCAGAAACAGTTGCAACTGATACTCTAGTTTCCTCACGGCAAGAAGCCAAGGTGCTTCTAAAACTTGATAAAACATAAACTCTAAGTGCCAGCAAAACCTTTTGGGCTCTGTCAAGGGGCATATTCCTGGGACAATATAGGTAGCAGCACTTCAGGAAAAAAAACATGAGAGGGAATTGTTGAAGGAAAGACTTTGTCAAAATTTGAATGTGGTGACTTGTTTATCTTTTTCATTCTCTCGAATATCTACGCAGCAGTAAARGTACATGAGCTAGCTATAAAATAATTGATTTGCATACTGCTATATACAGTAGCAGTTGGTTGGAATTCATTCTGAAAAATGTTACAAAACTTTCTATGAAGTCTTCCGGCCTCCATGAAAGCCTTCCAGCTTTTTAGTTCACTGCAGATTAAAAACATTTCCTGTTCCCTTTTCCACATTCCATTTAACTATAACATTCAGTGATTGCAGTAAATGCTTTCTTTCAGCAATGAATCTATTCCTCTGTCTAGCCGAAATGATCAGTGAACATTTATTTCCCCTCGTCCCAAGAATTTGCTACTCTAGCTATAAAATAGAATTTAGATATGCAGAATAAAAGCGGTACACTTAGTGCTKAGGTGGAGATGTTTGGCATGTTGTTTGTTGAGGCTACTTTGCAGGGCGATGATGTAACAAGATACATGGTTTCAAAATAAGTCAAAGTCACCTGTTGTCACGTTATGTGAATTTTCAGAAATCGTGTAAATATATTCCATTGTCAGTATTAAAATACAAATTAACTCCACTGTTTTCATGCTAATAGTGTTTTCCCTTGTGGGGGTAGACAGCTTRTAACTTCCTTACGAGTTCAAATAAGAGTATGAACTTAAGTGGTCACGAATCTCTATTTGAATCATCACTGAGATTTATGGTATAAAACAGGTTGTATGGCATTACTGACATTTTAGTCTGTTGAACTAGAAGATCACTTTGCAACTTCTTACCTTTGGACTGAGCTTCTATTTGAGGATCTGAGGAGTCAAGTTAGTTTTCAGCAAGTCACTTTTCTATCTTTTTCTTTTTCTTTCTTCAGTGACTTGATTATTTTGCATATTTCCTAGGCATCAAGTGTCCAAAAGCACATTGACAGTTAGAAGTAACTGACTAATTAATTGACTTTGAAAAGACTGAGATACAGATACAGATAAGAAATGTAATACTCATCAAAGAGTAAGAGGGAAGAAAAAGTAATGCATTAAGTGTGAAGAGTATGAAGTTTGTTTAGATTCAAACTTACAAGATTTTAAGAAAAARCTCATTAGAGCATTTGTATTGATTCTGCAGTCTGTATGATACATCCTTGGTGACTGATGGGGTGGGTGTTGATTGGTAATAATGAAACAGTCTCAATGTTCCAGATTCATTTTTGATATGTACATTTAACAGTTTAACAGGGAACACTGAAGAAAATGTGATCTTAATTTTTCAAAGGGCTTGGTTGCACATATCATTGCTTTGATCCCCATTTGTTTTTTCAGCTTTTCTTCAAGATATCTTACTTGACTCAAGTCTGGGAACTTCAAAAAAAGAATAGCTTTCCTATGTAATTCACACCACTTCTCTCAAGGTTAAAAATAGACTTGTGAAGGTCTTATATTTTTTGACAATTTCTTATTGTAAATTTTGGTTATTTTTATTTCTTAAAAAAAGCTGATATTTAAGCAAAGTTTAGCCTTACTTAAAACTGGAGAGTTTTAAAATCAAATCTAGAAGAGGAAACTTTGTATAATAGATAATTTCTGATGCTTTCAGTAGAGGCCTCAGTCACAAATACCTATTTTGTTTCTTAGATTTTGAATCTTCAATRTATCTTTGCTACATTTGCTCTTACGATTGTAAGTATGTATTCGTGTTATACAAAAAGATGACTTTGAGCATAGCTGGAATGCTAGTGTTTCACATATCTAGTGCAATCAGCAATAAGTTCTGTCCCATAGGGAAGAGTAAACTGAGGGGAGCAGTAATGCGTATTAAAGTACACTTATATAAGGAGACTATTTCTATATTATGCCTGAATAGTAGTATAGTTATATATAGTATATAAAGGCAGCCTCATATGATCTTGTAAACCCAGGCAGCTAAAAAATAACACAGTCTGATCTTGAGCATGACTCTTTTTATTCTGTAGAGGTCTTGGAGAGCTGAGAGAAAAAAATCCATTGTCCCTGTTTTGTCCTATTTCACTTAAAAGGTGTTTTGGGGTTTTTTCTTTGTTGTTTTTGAGAGAACTGAGACTTATCTTGCATGCAGGTTGCAAGAGCTTTCTGGTTTTCCTTGCTTAATACTGTACTGGGGCAACTTAACACACACACGCACGCACACACGCACGCACACACGCACGCACACACACATACATGCACTACACAAAAATCCCAGTACCTTTAAGGTGTAAGTCAAGGCTCTGAGTGCTTTGCTGAGCAGCATCCATCATAATGGCCTCTGGATCAGACCAGCAGCAACTGCAAAATGAATTTATTTCCTTCTATTGTTAGAATAGCAAGATGTGAACTTCTAAATACTGATTTAGTATTTGCTTATACTATTATAAAAGATAATATAATCAAAGATTATATTGGGAAAGGAGATGGGAAAAGGATTATATTGGGAAAAGCAGGTGCTAAAATCAAGTTCATCTTGATTATGTGTTGATGTCAGTATTTTAGTTCAACTTGGAGTGAGGTTAAGTGTCCTGTAAACCACAAGRAAAGTGAGTATGTTTTCTGCATGATCCCTGTAGAAGGTTGAAGATAGCTATGCCCATCTGTCTGGAGTGAATCCTCCTTAGAACCTAGAGTACAAATGTACTCTTTACATTATATTTTCAGTCCACAAATACTACTTTTGGAGTGTGTACTTCTCAACAGGAGCCATGAAAAAAAAATGAGGAAAGTTATGATTCTTCTTTATATTCATGTAAATATTTTTCTTGTAAAATATATCCATTTGGGGTGAAATGGTGATACTGTCCACCCTTGGGGCTGAAAGCATCAAGTAGCTCTTGATATTGCTATAATGTGTTTGTATTCCTGTATAAAATTTTATGTTCTATTAGCTAGCTCTTGTTTAGCCATATCTGATCTTACGTATACTTAAATAATGCAAATATTTTAAGTAGCTGTACCCTCAATAATAATACATTCATCTCTAAGTGGTATCTAAGCAATCTTGTTTTTTCTGTTGCTGTTGACTGAAGTTAAAATAGTTGAAAAATACTAAGTGTTGAGAAAATGAACAGAAAATCAACACTGAAAACCATATAGCCTTTAACTATAGATCATAGGCCTTTCATGATAAAAAATCCTTTTTGCTCCCTACAAAAATCAGTTCTGTCATGAATACTTAGACTTAAGAGCTGTATAGTTGAACAGATGTTAGCATATTTCTTTAATGATTTTTAAAAATCTATTGCAGATTAGTAATTTAGTGTATTTGAAATTTTAGGTGCATTTATGCCAAAACTAGATATGAATGTGCTTTCTGACAACTCTGAATTATGTAAAATATCAAACCTTTCTATCAGATTGGCTGAGTCACTTTTTCTCTCTTTTTAATTTTGTTGAAGCTATTTCAGATTGAAGAAATTGCTATGCAGAGTACAAGATAATTAAAAGTAGAAGCACAGTTCTGTATTTTTACTTGAATAGTTTCAGGTGCATGAATTTTAAATTGGCCATTTTGGTCTAAGGGGCTGAACATAGATAACAGTAATGACAGGCTACTGATCTACATCATCATGGTTGAGAAGACTACTTGCATTTTATAGACAAGGAAATACAGTTTTAAAAACATATAGACCAGGGTAATTTGCCAAAATTTTTCAAAGCAGGCTGATTAAAATCACTAGAATATATGATAAAATTTTTTTTTTGGTTAATGAAACTGAATTTGTAATTTAAGTAAGTAGTTTGATGTTGCGTTAAGATTTAGCTGATTTAAAAAACATTGAGAATAAGATAAGGGTTTTTTTTTTTCCCCCTCCTGCATTGCTCCACACACATTTTGGAAAATTATTCACATCATGTGAGCAAGAAGTTTGCATACTGTTCTGTTGCTTGTTCTGTATAAGAGTTTTCATTTGTTTTTATGCTGCAGCCTCACGTAAATCCCTGTCTCTGAAAAGTAAAGAAATTATATTGTTAAATTAACTACTGGGAATGAATTAAAATTAACTTGGTTAAAGAATCACTCTGAATCCTACCTTATTTCTGAATAAAAGAAGGGGTGAGGGTTTTGTTTGTTTGTTTGTTTGTTTTTTGAATTTAGATCCCTCTTGATAAATCTGTTATTGGACTTCATTCTTTACTACAGTTTCTTGTGGCCTCCTTTCTGGTTTCATCACACCTTTGGTCTTTCCATCTTCTTTGAGGATGGGATAAATGAACAGAATACCAAAACAGAGCTTATATTTGTGTTTCTGAGGAATTAGATCAATTCTTATGTTCTCAGTAGTTACTGTTCCTTTGCCCAAGTGTTCAGATCATTTGCAGATACTGACTTACATTGATTTGAGGCTTCCTGTATAGCTGTAAAATAAAGGAACCACAGAAGCTATGAACTCTAGTATCTCAATCAAGATTAAAAGCTGACTTATATACTTGGGAATGCACTAACTGGATGTTGCAAATCAATGGCATATTTTGTGATAGAGTGGAAGTGATGATAAACCTTCAACCCTTCTTACGTTATTTTCATGAGAACATTGTAACTACAAATTAGCCTGGCTTCTGAAGGAGCAACCTCCTGAGGCTAGATCCTTTAGTGGCATCTCTGACTAATATTGATAAAATCAAGTTAAAAAATGTTAAAAATCGTGACATTAAATAAAGAAAAGAGTAGTATCTTGATTGAAAGTTTCAGTTTTTGTCTTATGCAGGACAAGCCCTAATTTCAGGATGGTCCAGTGGAATAATAGCTGCTGTTCTTAAACTTTTCTTTAAAAGACTCAAACTTCAGAAGTGCAGGCTTGGAAAACAGAAAAATTCTTATTTTACTGTAAACCTACTTGATCTTATATGTTTTCTAATAAATTTCAGAAAACTTCTGTTAATAAATGAAATCCAAAGCAAGTCCGTTAGTGTCTGAGGTACCTGTTATTGGCTGGTATGGGTCAATGATAGTTTTTTTAAAAAGTAACAAGATAAGGTTAATAGATGGTGAAATTGTGAAGAAGATTTATTTAAAGAAAATACAGAGAGTGTTAACCTGTAACTGGACTTCTTGAAAAGACTTGTTTCTTTCATGCCTGGAATAAGATTACTTAGAGAATTTAAGGGCTYTTCTGGTTTTTGTCGCTCTCTGAAAAGCTCTCTGTACAGCCAACTTATTCCAGCTGCCTGTACCTCGGATCACAGCTTCACCTTCAGTGAGAGCAGATTTGTTCAGTGGATCACTGCTGGATCRCACTTGAGTACCAATTTGATGCGGCTCGAGTGTAAGGCAATAACACTTCTGTTGGTTTGGTCAGAGCCTGCAGTGCTGTTCTTCAGCTTCCTGTTGGCTGTGGTAGGACAGATGCTTCTCTGTTCAGTGCGGGTTTGGGCTAGAGTTACAGTTGCACAGTGTTTTGAACAGATTTGTACAGAGAGGCCGGGGAGCTCTGGTGCTTTCCATCATGTGAACATGTGGGTTTTTGATCTAGTAGTTAGGTACTGTACAGCTCCATTTTCCATCTTGARATGTAGAGCAAGTCTCTGTCATCATTTTCACTTTTTATCAGTGAGAGAACTTGCTGRATGTACTTCGCTGTAGTCCTTTCTCACTCTTAGTAACTTTGGTGATTTAAATAACTTGCAAATCTCCTTTCCGCTTCCATTCCTTCCCTCTCGTCGTTTCACAGGTTCCCTGTGTCTGTTCTTCATTCCCAATTGCAGTTTGTTGCAGAAGCTTCAGCCTCCAGAGGCTGTAGTTGTTTTGCCATGGAAACATCAATTTATTTTTAGGTATGAAAAATTGTTTTCTCATAATTTTTTAAATTGCATATTCCTGAGTGACTTCTCTAACAAAAGGAAGCTTTTATGCATTGTTTATGACATTTAATTTGCCAACAGCCTTTACTTTAATAGAGGTTGAAATATTGGTAAAATATTAGCAATGAAAATAGCTTACAATTTTTTTTAGTGCTGCATGATGATAAACTTCATTTTTCTTCAGTAGCTTTTATGTTGTAACATAATTGAAGACTGATAAGCTGTATAGACAGTTGAAGTAGCTTTCATAAATTATAATGTGAACAGTGAAGTACAGATTAAAGCTGTTAATCATTGAAATAAGATTAGGCTTGTGTTTTGATCTTTAATTATTCAGTTTTAATAAGTTCACTTGGTTGCTTGCAGTTTCATAAAGTTCTGTAACAGATTTTTCTGATTTATCAGATTTCTTTAATGCTTGTATGCTTTTATGCATCAGTATATTTTTATGCTTCGGTAACAATATACCAAGTAATACATRTTTTGATTTGTTACTTCTCTGGAAATTAAAATGGGTTAAATATTTAACTACCCTTCTTTAATTTAGCAAATTTAGTCAATTTTCTTGGAAATACCTTTGCTTTCTTTAAATTGTTGTATGTTTGTGGTTTAAAATGAAAGTGGATGTACTTCTACTACAGTTTTAGTCAGGCAGAAAGCAATTCTTATATACCAGCATTGCTGCCGTCATCAACTTTCTCATGCAACTGTAATAAAGATAATGAATTCAAAGGGGAGATCTTTCATAATCGGATAATGATTTGTATCTCTATTGCTTCTTTATGTTCAATAGAGGGATTTTGGACCATGCTCCCAATAGGAAAGGGTAAAGATAGCTCAGTTAGAAAGAACAAAGTACCTCTGTAAGCATTCATTACTTAGATGGAAGACGTGTAATTCTCACTGGGTAAATCTCCCTACTACTTTGTGACATCTTTATAGTTACATAGTGGATCTTTATTCTCTGTTTTAGCTTCTYATACTTAGTCAATATCCTGAGCTCTTCATCTGCATTTTTATTGGAGCAGCCCCCCTTAAACAAGAGTATATTCACAAAGGTGRAAAATACGGTTGTTGGGATTGTCTCCAGAACTAACATATCTGACTGTAGAAGTATCTGTGGTACCTCCTTAGAGCTGTTGAAATTGGCTCACTTGTGATTTGAGTGCACAAAGGGTGGTGATCCTGAAGACATTCTGAGATAAGATGTTCCYGAGTGAAGTAGGGAAAAGAGGACAATAAAAAAAAAAAGCCACTAGTTGACTGGTTTATGCATGTCTGTCCAAGTAAAGGAAGGGGGAGGGTGTCAACCTGTAGTTCTCCTTTGGTGAGGARTCTTATGGTCTATGGCCAGCTCAGCAATATAGTGAAAGAAGATGAAACAGCAAATTCCTAACAGGAAAAATAAATCKAATAAGCGGAAGCCCGGAAAACAAGCTGTGCACCTCTATTTGGAAGGGGCTATATGATGGGGGAATCCTTGATATTATCAGTTGGACCCTACTAAACTGCCAAGGGAATAAAGATCTGCTAGAAGAGCTAGCAAGTCCCCAAGTTATGTTGGAAGTGCTTATTTAAATACCATGTTTGTGATACCATGAATACCATGTCTGGGTCAGAGATTGACACTGGAGGAATGATGATACAGGTTTCCCCAAGTGTGGAGCAGTAGAAAGAAAAGGGTATACCGAAAGCCTACTAAAGCAGCAAGGTAGCCGTAATTATTTGAAATGATTAAAAAAAGAGAGTGAGAGAGACTGTGAGATTAATCCAATCAGTATACCTGACCCTTAGTACTGTCTTAATGAAATGTCTCTGTTTAATAATTTTTGAAGTAATAGGAACTGGAAATAGAATCTCCAGTTTCTTCTCAGTTTGGTCCAGTAGCACTTCTAATGCAGGAAATGGTAGTGTCTACAGGATTACTGTTACAAAAAGCATCTCTGTTATCTGTACTGTGTTGAGAAGGAAAAACAGTTCCTTTCATGTGCTTAAAACCAGAAATGACAGAATGCTTCTGAACTATTCAACAGAAGGAAGCATGCACAGTTCAGTAGACAGATAAATCACTTTTATATTTCCGTGTTTCAGACTTGTTATAAACAAGGCTTCGTTAAAACTGTAGTTGCTTTCTTAGTAGCAACTGCAGTTTGCTTATTCTTACTGAACACAAATGTAAAGTTATCTAATTGTGAGTATATATCTTGTTTCTGTGTTAAGTAAATAAGTAATAGTCTTTCCCTTTTGGGTTTATCATTTGGGCATTGCAAAGTTTCATTCTCAAATCTTGAATAAAGGTAGTATCTATACAAAAATCATGCAGWCAGGGAAGATATAAATTGAGGGTCACTTCATTGCAACAGTTTGGCAAACTTTTGTTCTGAAATTTTCATGAGAATGAAAGAGTTAAATAATTATCAAAGAATTTCTAGCTCATTTTACTTACTTTGTAGGTCTGGTTATCGGATATTATGTCAAAACGGTGTTCTAGTTACACGTGACTAAACTTCAGTATTGTAATTCTTGAGTGTTTTGTGCCTTTTCATTAATGAAACACAGATCACTTCTTTCTGCAGAAGTTTTCTTCGGTTCCCTTTTATTAAGCAGAAACAAGATTGACTTGAAAAAAAAAGTTACTGATCTGAAGCATGGTATAATCCTTGAAGTAAAAAATCATATTGTTCCAAAGAAGCTCTTTTGAGTGTTTAATTTCAAGCTTTGTTCCTAGTTACCAAAAGAAAACAAACTGCAGTGGGAGAAAGCCGTCTGATTGCACTTCGGTAGTGGCATATTGGTGGTAAAACAGATAGAAACTTCCTTTAGAGTTCCCATAAATTTAGTATAAAGAATATTTTGGTGGAAGGAGCTCTTTTTTTTCCAGGATATTTCTTTTTACAAGTTGAACTGGGTAGTCCTAGAGCAGGTGAAACACATGGCATGGAAACGACAGCTTGASAGAAAAAATAGTATATTATAAAACTTTGAAGAAACAGGCCTTAACTTGCATCGAGCAAACAAAGAGGAATTAGGGAGCACAGACTATTCTTTCTGTGTAGCTCAACAGAATTAAGATTTTTATTTTGGATGTTCTTGAGTAGCTCCCCTGGATTGTTTTGAGGGTTAACTACCATGCACTAAACACCCTTAACAACGAGGGAGGTACAAGGTGCAGATACTTGTACCTTGTCACGTGTATTTGTGACATTATAATAACAACTAAGGCTAATTATTCCTCCTGGAGCCTTAAAGCAGAAATGCTTCATTCTAGGCATTGTTCAGTATCTCTTTGAATAGGCAGTAATTCAGATTTACTTTTTCATAAACTTTTTTTTTTTTGTCTTACAGTTTGAGAGAAAGGTCTTACAATTTGACAGCATTATCCAGGTCACTGACAGCAGTAGCGATATTAGCCTCCGCAATGTGATTAAGATTCAGAACACTATTTAATTTGCTATGGAAGGTGTTGGGCCACGGTCAGTTCTTGACAGGTTGAGACTGCATAAGAAATAGGTTCTAACAACGTAAGAATGATAACGTTACTAATTCAGAAGAAATTATTTTGATGACAAAGGTAGTATTTCACTTCTGTCCTCTGCTAGCAAAACAGAAGAGGGCAAATGGGTGTGCCCAACACAGTGACATACTCAGCAGTAGAGCTCTGTACCTATCATATCCTTTCACTGCTTCTCTCCAGAGATGTTTTAAAATAAGATACCCAACTATTCTTGCTTGGGCTTTTAGCAATAAGTTAAAGGACTGTATAGAAATGCTGCTTGATCATGTGTCTACTTTGTACTTGTATCTTTCAACAGACTCATGGGCAGTGTYAGCATTACTTGCTTGATATTAATTACAAATACTTCACCGGTTTGAATTACTCCTTTAAAAAAAGCCTTTCAGTTGCTGTTTGACAACTATTTATGCTTGGTTTATTACTATTAATTGTTATTAATGTTATTTTTCCACTTTTTACTACTAACTAGTACTCTGTTACTGTTYTGTCATTTCTTTACAGACCAGTATTTTGCCACTTTGGCTAGTTACCATTTGTCTCCTCTTTCAAGAGTCTAGCTGGCATCTTGTCCCTATTTCAGCTGTGTGTAATCTTTTGTTGTTGTTGTTCTTTAGTCCTCCACTTGTCTTTGTTAAAGGTCTGGAAAACTTGCTTGGATGGTTTCAGAGAGAATTGCCTGTACTAAGAAAAGGTAATATAAAGCTTGAGTAGTAAGTGTCCTTTGATATGCTGTACTATTTGCTCAGTCTGGAAGGACCCTGCTGCCTCAGACTGATTTAGCCAGGATCTCCCAAATTACAAATTTGTGATTTCATTCTTACGCTTGATTTYTGAATTTGGGAACCCTTGCCTGAGAAGTCAGATACTTGGAAAAAGAATATTTAAGGATGTATGTAAAGTCATGCAGGGAAGAATTAGGTGCACTGACAATGAAAAGGAGCATGCAGTGATACAGAAGACTCTTCAGTGTCAAAATCTGTCAGTCTGCACATGGGGGTTCTTGTCTTCSAGCCAAAAGCGTGTGGTTTGTGGTGGTTTGCAAGACAGTTGTCTTATTTTTCAGTGTTTAAATGAAGAGAGATTTTCTTTAAGCTCCTTGAAAAATACTTTTTGTGAGGTCTGGTAGGATGACTTGATTTTGGAGTGAAATGTCACAGCAGTAGAAGCGCAGAGACAAAAAGCCTGCAWGTGACTGTTGCATGGTGAGAATTGTAACGGCCTGAACGAACTGTTGCAGAGGATGAAGGCACTTGGGCTGAACGCTTATGCTTTATTTCATATCCATTTGTTCTTGTTTCCCCATGTCATCTCTCCTTAACAGCCATTTGCTGTTGTCTTTCATTATATTCACAGATTGCATTTATGTCATCTCTCTGTTTTTGTCTAGCCAGACAAAAATAAGCCAAAGGCAAAACTCTGCAGCTTTCCATGCTACTTCGCTAGTACACAATACTTAATATCACACTGACTTCAAGCAGGGACACTTACCCAACGTTTGATGTGCACTAGTGATCAGTGCTATTGGTCCATGAAGGTATTAATTTGGTATAGGTGGGCGCTGCTGTTGTTGCTTTCTCCTGCCTCATACTACATATTGCCATCACCTTTTTGGTGGYAACATAACTGTGAAGCTGCTCAACAAACATCCGTCAAAACTTTTCTTTCTTCCCCAGGTTGTCAGTTGGATGGATCATCCTTTGGGTTAAGAATAGTGGTTTTTTTTTTTTTAGTTAGTGTAGTATCCTTTCAATTTTACTGCATTGTGAGACAGAACACWGTGCATGTGCATCTAGAAGACCATTAAATGGCAGCATGCAATACTTCAGATACATGTAGCAACATTTGTCTGACTGTTCTAGTAGAGCAAACTGGTCCCATGCTGGGGCATCTTGACTGCCATGTAAAAATCAGAAAAAATTGATTGACTTATTATTGGGAGATTTCCTCTTAGGAATCTAATTTTTATCAGTTAAGGATGGGGAAGGGAAGAAAAAACAGTATAAGTCTTAAAATACTGAATCAGAGCAACTTACAGATTTATTTAGGTAAAACATGTTCACTGATTCAAAGACATTTTTTGAACTGTAGTTCCAAGTCTGCTGGTTGCAAAGACTAGTTTATTTACTGCCCCTTCAGAATTGTCTTTAAAATATATCTATGCAGGTATCACACATACTCAACCTGACTATAAGAAATAGCTTATGCTCTCTCTTTAGTCACTAAATGACAGTTCTCCCTGTGTTGCTATAGTGTGTTTTCTTCCCCCTCAAAAACCTTCAGATTGTTGTGAACAGTTTTATTTCTCTTGCTTTTTTTTTTTTTTTTTTGAGGTTTTCTTGTGCATTTGTATAGAAGTTAATAGGAACACAATCAAAGCTGTCTTTAAACTATTTCTAACTTTTTGGTGTCACTCACATGCACAGGCATCTGTGCATACAGTGATTATGGGAGTGTTCGGTTTTACTTGTTGTGCTGTAGATTTTAAGGTAAGACTTTTCTGAGTTTYGTTATATTCACACTATACAGAAAATGCATTGGGGCTCAACAAATAATGAAGTCAGAAATTTGACATTTCTGAGAAGGCTTGTGTGCTGTAAACTTGTGTTTGTACTTACTACAGAAAAATATTTTTTCAGAATGATCTTTTTGTCTGCAGTTCTAGTAATTTCAAAGCGTTTTGTGCTGAATACTGTAATAGTTCTTGCTTAATGGCTGATTTTCAAGGAAGCCGTAGGAAGGCTTCCTCAACAGCTCTCAGAGTGCAATTCAATTCTATTCTCTCTCTCTCTCTCTCTCTCTTTTTTTTTTTGACTATCTTTTGTTTGGATTTGTTTTTGCCAAATCACAGTGTCTTTAGTTTTATTCTTAGTTTATAGTGTTATTATACTTTATAGTGTTACAGTGTTATAGTGTTATTATACTTATTTATAGTGTTTCTCTAATGTCTCTTAGGTCTTGAATGAAGAATATCAAAGTAAGTGGAATGCTTTTCATTGCCTTGGGTCCTAGATTGTAGAAGTAACCTTTTTTAAAAAATCTTTGTATGCTAGAAGAAGGAAATGTTGAATACTTTGGTAATGCAAATTCAGATGCTTACAGGATGAGTGATGCTACCACCCTGAGAGCTAGTAGAGGTTGAGAGAAGGTATTTCAGTATGAGTCTTCATTTTGTGTCTGAATCCTGGGGGGAAAAGAAAGCCTTTATCTCTCTCTCTCTCTCTCTCTCTCTCTCTTTCTTATTTTATTTATTTATTTATTTATTTATAAGAAGTCTAGACCTTTTATTGACAAAATTGCTGAGGCTCTCGAAAAGATTACCTCACCTTTGCAGTTGTAGAGCTGACATTGTTTTCTGGAGCCTGGGAGAAGTTTTCCGCTTAGTTCTCTACCAAAGACTGGCTCATTCACAAGGCGGAGGAAGGTGATCACAGAAGTGATGACTGCGTCATTCTAAGTCTGTCACTGTAAAATAATCTCAGTATTAGGGAGCAAGCTTTTTGTGTTAATAGTGTTCTCGGGGACTTGACTAGCAAAATGCTGGTGGAACAGTTATTTTTTTCTCTCCCAAGGAATTTTTTTTTCTGAAGCCTTATTAAGTCTTTATGCTTATTTATCAAAGCTAGTAAAATTTAAGACTTTGTTTTTGGGTTCCAGTCCTCATTATATCCTTTAGATATGAAAAATTTGTAGCTCATTGGTAGTGTATATGATGCAGTCCTGTAACCTTCTGCTTTTTGCCTCCCCTGTCAAGAGAGGAGACCTTCAGTTCTGTGGGTCTATCAGTAAATGCAAGAAGCCTTGCCAGTCAGCTCATTCATTTTGTTGGCTTAAATGTCAGCCAATTTAATCAAAGTCCTACTGTGTTTTTCCGTCATCTGGTGAGAGAACGGAACTTTTGATAATTAATATGGAGCTATTAATTGGTGCAATAATCTAGGGAGCTATCAAAAGCAATTTCTTTATTGATTTTGCTATTTGAAATTGCTTATATCTCTATAGGAGAGAATACTTGTGTATATTCTTATGAATTTAACTTTGATTACTTAAGTAAAATCTTGAGTCCAAGAGAAAGAAGATTAACATACTATACGAATAACAACTGCAAAATCTGGCCTTTTTGACAAATTTTTGTTTCCTTCAAATTTCCGTACCAGTGGTGTAGTTAAATATACTAATGAATCGTGTAGTCTCTAACTTTTCAAGTGTTTATTTTAAAGCCTGTTTTGATTTCTGTTCTTTATTACCCTTTAAGGGAAAGCAATTATTGGGGTGAGGGGAGAGGGAAAAAAAGATATTCCCGTATGAATTAAATGTGGCGAGGCTAATTTGCATAGATTTCCTCTGCATACAGAGAGTCTTCCAGCTGCTGGTTTAGATCAGGAGTGGAATATATGTGCTTTTAATCCCTTTGGGAGGAACCTCTTTGCCCGTATTATCTAGGAAAGCTAGCCTCTCTGRTAACAGGATAGTATTTGTGAATATGTCTCTCGCCAGTATGCAGTCCTTGTTTGGCTAGGATTCTGAAAATAATCAGAAAAGAGTCTCCCTTCAAAAACTTAATTCTCTCTATATATATTTTTTAAATAAGGAAACAGCTGTAAGGGGCTTTTTGTCCTTTTTGTACCCGAGAGGTCAGTGCAGGCTCTGATACGTGCCTTCAGAACGCATGTTTTCTTTTTGTGCACCAGTAACAAAGACTTTGTCGTATGTTGGTTATATCTGCGTAATGTCAGTTCTTCGGCTAACGCGGCATAAAAGCTCAGAACTTTGTAAGCRGTTCTGTTCTGATGTGCAGCAGGAGAAACACAGCTCCTAGCTGGCCGGAGTTGTGTTCCTTCCTAAATTAGGCTGAACGCCGAAAAACGCAGCAGAGACTTCACCGATAGGAACAGATGTAAGTCGGGGGGGAAAGAACCTCCCAAAACAAAGAACAGATGCAATGAGTAAGGTGCCATATTTGTAATCCATTCTTGTAGAGTGGAATTGTGATTGTAAAGAAGTAAGTCTGTATTAGATACGAATTTCACAAACACAGAAACTTGGTTTATGGTCTTAGGTACATTAGGCCATGTGTTTCTCATTAGCGTAATTAATAGTTTGCTCTAAAAGTCATGTGCAAGATATAATCAATAATTTTTTTAATTGGTAGATTGGTAACATTTTACTAAATATAAACATTATGGAAAGCTGATTTTCTTTTCAGATTAAGGGGACAATATCCTTGCCAGATGTTTCCTGTTTCTGTTTTTAATTAATGTTCACAGTATTCTTAGCCTTTCAGACTTCTTTTGCTGACATAAGCTTGGATTATCACCTTCAGAAACCTTGTTCTTGAGTTAGATGCATTGAAAATTAATGCAGCCAAACCACATCGATTTGATGCATGGTTTATAATATGTTTGAAGATATTTGTAAAACAGTTATTTAACAGATATGTAACTGATGTAATTAAAGTGCTAGAAGGTAAAATGATTAATTACTCAGTTCTGAAGGATGCAGTGAACGAGGCAATGGATTTTGAGAGATGTTAAAAATTTTAATACTGAGGACCAGGCTCTGAGAGAGAATTTCATGATTCATGCTTTTTTTTCTTTCAAGTTACGTGGATCCTGTTCAGTGTGCAGCCAGTAGCATCTTACTTGCTTTTCCATCTTACACTCTATAAAAATGCAGGTTTCTTGGCAGAATCATCAGATCTCTTCAAAACTCTRCTGTACCATATGTTTTCCTCTGGTTTGTAATGTACTTTTACACAATTTAGCCTTGTGCTGTTTAAATGTCCCAATTTGGGTTGCACCAGTTTCTCAAAAACAGACCRAGTGTCCTTTGTGTGTGTTTGCACCTTCTCCTGTTCTAGGAGTTCATGTGGATCTACCTCATACGTGTCCAGCACAGACCTGACCATGCTGATGTGTGCTTGCTTTGATGTCTTGTGCCTGAGGCTTTAGTTTGTTAAGGCATGGTTAAGGTCCATGCTGTGTCCCAGCTTGCATACTTTTGTTACACAACCTTTCTGTTCCTGTCTTTCCCTCCAGCTTTAGCGGTAGTCTTCAGATAATGGGTTTTTCACAACAGAGAGCTGCCTTTAGATGTTTGGAAAGCACCTACCATATTGTAAAACAGCTTGTAAAAACAATTAAGTAGCAACTTTGGTGTGTGTCTAAATGGTAGAGTCATTTAAAAATATTTATTCTCTATTTAGGTGTGTCTTAATGCAGTTTAACATCTGGAGACAGAAGAGTCAGCACTTAGTCTGATCCGAAGCTTATTGTGAAGTTGAAAGGCAGGTTCCCATTGACTTCAAAGTGCTTTGAATCAGCAAGGTCTTAGCAAACTATCACTAAATACTCAGTGACCCTCTTGAAATAAACTGGCTTGAATTTAAGCTCCTAAATAACTTCGTTACTTCTGAGAGTTTTAACTGACTTTGTTTAAGCTTGGGTGAATCACACAGCGTATGTTAGTCACACTGAGACACCTTAAGCATTCCTTTTCTGCTTTAAACGTGGAGCATCTGGGGGCTTGGAGGGATGGGGGAGGAGGTCTCCTGAGAATTTTAGCTATCATTTCAGCATTATAAGGCCTATGACTTCTGGTAATAGCTGTGTGCAGAATCTAGATGAGCTRTTACTGTGGAATCAAAATTCACCAGGATGTTTCTAGTGCATATCCAAGGTGTTGTGGACATCTGCTTTTCCTAAATGTGAAGTGTTCTGCTACAAGTTTTACAGGAGAGATGGATTTGATATGGCRCAAGGGAACTGGAACCTGCTTGTCTAAATCATCTAATTAAGATCAGCTCTAAAAATTGTACAGTTTATTATCCAAATGGTAGAGATTGCCTTTAAATGACACTGAGAGCAAAGTGGGAGTCCAGGACTATTGAGCTTAATTGTGAATTAATGACAGTGAATGTTGGAAGCTACTTTTTCTGTGGATTTTAAGGAGAGAAATGTCTACTAGGTTAAATTTAGCAGTTTTTCTATGATTCTGTTGTGTTACTTCTAAGGACAAAAAAATCAAAGAAATTTTCAGGGTTAGATTGGAGATCATCATAAGAAGCAGGAGTCTTTTTAATATTTTGTTGCTTCCTTCATTTCATATCAGTATATAGATTGAAGAATTATGTCTTTGCTAGCTTTTCTGGGTTGTATCGGATAGTAGCTTGTCCTCATTCTGTCTACAGAAGAGTAGGATTTCTGTTTGATACGTTCAACTTTGTGCATCTGGTACACGTCTCTTACAAATTTGGTGACAATGAATATCAAACAATTTTCTTCTGCCTTTTTAAAATTGAATTAAAATGGATGTTCTCTGAAATTCTTGCTGCTTCAGAGAACCAGTACTGCCCTTGGTTTCTGCTCAGTTGTATTTCTGAAGCTCTGTTTAGTGAGACCTTGTCTCTGCATTGCTTATCTCAACAGCTAGCAGGTGTCTGCTGTGTCAGCCCAGATGAGAATGGAAATGTCTGAACTTCTACATTTCTTCAAGTACTAGATATTGGTCACTCCTACTTTGCCCCTGACTTTTATTTTTATATATTTCCTTTACATGTTTAATTAGTAAGAACAGTGAYGCTTTAAGGGAGAAAACTATCAGTGAACATGATTATTTTTGCAGCAAAAAAAAAAAAAAAAATCTATTGCATTTCCATAGAAGGAAGGATTCACKTATGCATGGATTTCCCCTTCTGATTCCTTTTTACTGCTTAATTTTTTTGAAATCAAGCTCTGAACTTGGCAGGAATCTTAGTAAAGATAGTGCTTCAGCACTCCATGAAAACCTCTCTGAACAGTAGAAATTTGGTACACACAGATAACAAAATATTAACTTCTTTTTAAGCTTCATATTTAGAACATCTCTGGGTTCTTTGTGTCCATGTGTAATCTATGTGTCAATTTTTATGTAATATTTTTCAGTAGTGGTCACTTTTGATTAAAAAAGTGTGTAGGCTTAAATATTTGTAAGATTAAAAGCCAGGAGCAGTCTGTTTCCCAATAAAGGCATCTTTATTTTCAGTAACTACCCAAATGGAATATTAAAAAAAAATAAAATAAAACTGCTGTGCAGTCAGGTAGCTTTAGGGTATTATTGCATAAATGAAAATGCTTGTATCCTTTTTGAGAACAGTATATGTGGGAAGATGCAGGCTAGTAAGAGAATTGAGTTAAATCCACATGTAGGGTGGATGAAGAGATACAGGCCATCATTTTGGAAAAGTTAAAATAAACCCAGAAACACAACAGTTTCAAATAACTTCTTCAAAGCAGGTTCTGAACGGCAAAAATGAGCGTTCCCGTTGGGGTGTTCTCTGAGTTCGCTTTCTTGACAGTAASAAGATCCTGCGTTTGAGAGAGAGTGAAGTTCGCTGCGCTAAGGTGTGGCTCTATTGCGCACACACAACTGGATTAAGAAATGGGGCGTTTATTTTTATTTCCTACGTATCTGTACGCAGTGTCTGACTGTTTCTGCCTGTGCCAGAGTTGTTCTGAGATCRTGTTTTATGGTCCATCTCTTCGCCCTTGGACACAGTTCCCTCTTCGGTAGTGATTAGAYTGCTTGGTTCAGGCTTTTGCTGTCAAGTCCCGAGAGTCTTCATTTATCCGTCTTTGTGTTGCTTACCATAATGTGCCATCTAGTCTTGTGGTTGTTCAGTCCAGGAATGTGTTGTCTTAGCACCACCACCCGCTTCCAGCTTGTTCTGCTTTCTATTATGTAGCATCTGAACAGAGTTTAAGCTATGCAGATGAAAAGTGTATACTTAAAGGGATATTGCCAATATAAAAGTAAATCGTATTCCCAGTTTATTATTAAATTTAGGCAATTAGAGTTCTACTTCTTACAGTCCTCTGTTTGGAGGAGGACATCAAGGAAACATTTAATTGACTTTCTTATTTTGTATGTGAATTCTGCATTTTGCAGTGTAAAATAAGCTGATAGAAGCACGAAAAAATATGAGCAGTTCAAGGTTAAAGGTACGCTGTGCTTGTGTATTTGACACTGCCAATGTGACTCTTCTGGGCTATGAGCAGAGCAACAAGTTGCTGTGCTATAACATCTAGGATTAATTGTTCTTATAGGGTAATGAAGGACAGAAAAGCATTTGTTGTCATGTGAGGGCAAACACAGRGCACTTTGCAAGGTTCACGTGCTAGCTTAAACTTGGGGCAACATGTTTATCTCCCTATACTTTTGTTGTTAATACCTTTTTGTTTGCTTACCGCTTCTGGCAGAGAAGTGCTTCCTGCCTTGTTCCCAGTTTAGATGTACTGCCTAACTGTAGGGAAACATTATTCTGGCTATAATTATCAGACCCTAGTTTACCTATTTCCCTAGGTGGGATTGGGTTTGGGAATTGCTTTTGTGTTTAAGACTTTCAGTCTTGTCCCCTTCCTCCTTCTGTGAAAAGGACAAAGTACAGAGAAATTCAGTAACAACTTAACTTAAACAAAAGGGCTGAAAGAGAGCGAAGGTTCCTGCATCATCGTCCTTGGTGGGTTTGGCGAAAGAGCCTGCAAGGGGCTTGCAGCAGCGTGTGCAGGGTGACTGCGACGAAGGAGGCAAGAGACTGCACTCTGATCAAGTTTGCTGATGGCTGCTGTTTTGCATTGGGGGATTATAAAATTAAAAAGTGATCTAATTAGCCTTGTAAAATTGCATGCACACCTATTAAGACATTTATTTAAAGAAATTCTAGGGCAAATCGTAGCAATAAACTTTGCTCTCTAATCTTTACTGCCTTAATACTGCGATACGTGCCTGTAATGCATACTTGTAAACATAATTTTAAATTAGACCAACTTTGTAGTAATTCATCCAGCATACTATATTAGCTTCAAAAAAAAAATCTACTGAGAGACATAAACCCCCCCCCCCCAGTTTGTGGTGTAACATTCTATGCAAAATTTCTGATTTATGTGAAAATGTGGGTGATAATTTAGACAAGTGTTCCTAGTTTTYTGTAGAAAACTAGTAGTGAAGGCATATTTGAAAGTAATTTTGTGCATTTCTGGTTAATTCTAAATAAACATTTTTAGTATTCTATTTTTTAAAGCTATTAACAGATTATTTCATATCTTTTGAAGACACTAGTAGTACTTTAAGTCTAGACTTCTTGATACAATGTTTCATTAGACAGTGCACTAGTCATGGTGATTTTGACAGTCTTTTCATATTATTCTTAATTTCACAACATATATTTTTYTTTAGTCTACTAGATGATCTTGGCTTATTGTGAGGATCGCTTACTATTGACTAATCTTTCTGTAAGTCTTCCTGCACTTTTATGTRAGTTAATTTAGTTTTGTGATGGAGTAATTTTTTTCACACATTTTGTCTTTTAATTTTTTTCAGGCTTCCTTAAGCCAGCCTTAATATTGGTATAATGAAAAAATTTAAGAGGAGACTTTCGTTAACCTTGCGTGGAAGCCAGACCATTGATGAATCACTGTCTGAGCTAGCAGAACAAATGACAATTGAAGAAAACAGCAGCAAAGATAACGGTAAGCATATCTTTCACTTTCCCAAAAATCTAAAAATTTTTATTATGTCCCAGTCGAGTGAGTTTTGGGGAGTCTGTCTATCAAAAGCTATATACATTTGTATTTTAATCTGGTGATTAGCAGGATCATTGATGCCTTTCAGTAAGCGTATTCTTCGTAACATGAGTTTAGGGAGTCTCCTGTCAGCTTTGTATGGCTTCAAATTCAGTTTATTTTCCAAAATCATTATTCAGTGATACGATTGATGATAATTGCTAAATATTGTAAGTAAAACTATTTAATAAAACTATTTACCTTGTCATTGCTTACGCAGTTTACTAGTCTGAAAATTTTGCCACTTCTTTGCATCTCTGAATAATACTTTGCTTTAGGAATGTGAAGCTAACTAGAAACATCCAGGGTAACTAACATGTCTTGTGTATTCTTTGCAAGTCCTTGGCTGATCCCGCAAGCGTAGTGGCTGCTATAAAGTCTGCATTAATGATGATACTGCTTCTGAATGCAAGCTGCAGTAATAACAGCTAGAGGAGATTTTCTTGCTTTGTTCTGTTTCCTGCACTTAAGTCATTGTTTGTCTTCTGTGCTGATGGTTTAATTTCTTGCTCTGCTGACACCTAGGATTTTCTCAAGTATCAAGTGATCCGATTTTTTTTGTTAGCTTCACACCAATAAATGATTCTGAATAGTCCCATTGAAAACTGACAGGACTGGGAAATATGAACAGTGGCAGAGGCAATGGAATTTGCCCTGCAGACTTTAAACCTCATCCAAGATTTGTTGCATACTGAGCTTTGGAAAGCTGAATTTACCTTTGGCAAAACAGAATTATTCGTATTTTTCATTTTTACCCTTAATCCCTGGTTTGTTTRTCATTATTCTCTTGCCTGCATTGAGGGGTCGTGCCAAATAGCTTGGAAAATGACATTTTTTACAAACCAAGTTTTTATGTGTTTACACAACAGATCTACTTTAAAACAATTACGACATTTTTGCACTAATATCTATAGAGTACTTCCTAGCACTTTCTGACTAATTGTCCCACATGGTCTCACTTTTATTAGCTTTTGTTACTGATGAAATTTTTTTCTCAGACCTTTAATACATCTAACAGATTGATTTCATTATTATGCATATAAGCATGCATATATTTTCAGAATATTACTGGAAAATGAGTGTCAAAAATCAGCACCCACCTGAGAGAAACATAGTGAACTGGATCACTGAATTGATTTAGCTGAAAAAATGGATCTAGGAAAAATAAAAAAGGTTATTTTAACTTGCATCACATCCTGGATATCAGCTCGAGGGAGAGAGGACACAACAACTGGTTTGTGGGAGTGTGAGCTTATGCCATTTTAAATGATGTGTGAAGCTATTCTCAGGTTATAATAGTTATCTGAGATTATCTCAACCAGGGGGTAATTAGAGGATTTCTGCATGCTTGTCACCAAAGCATTACAAACATGATTTATCCTTAGATACTGAAAATGATAAAAATACAATTTAAGAAAATGTTTCTAATTACAAATTGATTATTTAGCTTTTACTGCTTTTTTTTTATTTTGCTTTTCATGTTATTCCAAAATGAGGCTTATGTGCTAATACTATGTGGTACAATACATATTATGCTTACAGCTGTAAAATATGAATGCCTTAATATAATATGTTGACTTGGATATGCTGAACTGTTATTGATCTTCTGCAAAGAAGAAGGATGGCAATTATTCCTATGAAGAGTCTTTAACTTACTGTTTTCTGTGATTAAGAAACTCTTACAGCCATTTGTTTCCCTTCTCTGGTACTGTTAGGACTAACACTATATTAGCAGTCTATCTTAGATTTTGCAGAAATTAGCAATGTAATACTTGAGGATTTTTATTTTCCTTTGAGAACCCTTAAAAAGTAGGGTTGGAGAAATGCTTGCTATTACCAGCTAGTGCTCTGCTATTCTAAAGGCAGCTCTACCATTCCTACGGATAGAGCTGTTTTGGAAGGAGAAGCTTCCAGACAGATCTCAGGGATCCCAGCTTAGACAACAACAATTGCTAGGAAAACCAAGTAGGAAATTAGTTCTCCCTTTTGGCATAGCCTGGAGAGAGGGAGGAAAAAAAAAAAGAAAAAAAAAAAGAGCAGTGGACCTTCTAAAAGCGAATTATGAGAAAGATTTGCCTCTGGTCTTATAAAATGAGTGTGAATAAGCCTGTACTAACTGTGAATATCAGAGATATGAGCAGATACGGTCCTATAAAGAGTATCTTATAAAATTATAAATGTAYTAAGGCCTTGAAAATGCATCTTTTACTATGATAATACTGGTCTTAGAAGGCTGCAGTGATGATATTCCTAGTTTTTGCTTTTGCGAAGAATAAAAAGCTCCTTTAGCCTGTGGAACAGTGAGACACAAATGTGCCCAATGTTCAGTCTTTGGGTCTGTTCGGGTCTGTAAAGGAAGTTAGAAAGCACAGTCTAGTAAAAAAGAGAAGTCACAATGACAGAGAATTAAAGTCAGGAATATGAACAGTTTTCACAGAGTAAGTCTTCATGCCTTGTCTRTCTTTACCATGATTACAACATGGACTTCAAAACTGAAGAGAGACTTGAGTCACAACTGCTTTTGGCATGCCGAACGGCAGGGGTAGACCTTGAATACTGAAGGTATTTACAGCAGATTTCATTTCATGGCAACGTTATTCCGTTCAGAGTTGATGCCTTATTCATGTGTATCTGTCAGTTAATTGCGGAAGGGGAGAATAGAAATCAGTTTATGAAGAAAAACAAACTAGCTTGTGATTGGTTGAATGTAATGTGTTTACATAGTGCTAGGTTTTATTTAGATTTAAAACTTGAGACTTTAATTGTTGCRAACCTTTATCCCTGCTGAAAGTATGGTGCAGCAAGCTCCAGTGTGAATAGAGCCGTAGTTACAGATATGTTTTTGTTGAAAATCTGGCACAATGTCGTTAACTTTCCCTTTAAGACAGGCAAGAATGTCAGATTACAAAATGAGRGCTTTTCAGCAGCTATATATGCTGGACATGTTTATTTTTAAAATCTAACTAAAAATACTTCATACTAGCCTAAGAAGCAAGTCAAAAGATCTGAGGGGTACTGAATTTAACAATTAGGAGACTTGCTTGGTGGAATAACTATTCCAAAATGCTTCTTCCGTGATTTTTGACAAGTTTTGCCTTATTTTTATTTTTCTTCCAGAGATTTTGCCCCTCTTGACTCCTGTCTATTCCATTCTGATGGCCGTGTTCACTAAAAGATAAAAAATTTTATAGAAGCGAGCTTTTCCTTCCTGAAAATGTCTTTTTACAGGACCTCAGAGGTCATAGAGGCTACACTGATAGAAATCCAGAACTGTGCTGAGCTAGGATACACATTCATTTTTACCTATTTTTTCACRTACATAACCTGTAAAATGTTGATTAAAAAGGGACTGGAGTTCAGCACTGTGATTCTACATGTAGATCATATGTACACACATCAAGAACCAGGGACCTTTCCTCCTGCCCATCCGTTTTGAATAACATGTCTTGTTTTGGCCCCCATAGCAACTGGTTTCCTCTCCCAAAACGATTGCCTGTGATTTCATGTAGCCCCTGCACTGATCCTTAAAACAACCTTGTCATTAGCTGCAATTTCGAGTGGGTTATTTGAAGACTTACTTTAAAGAACAGTATTCTTGAAGGAGAACAAATTATCCTACCAGTGGTTCACAGGCGTAAAAATAGATACATAACTTTTCTTCATAATGCATTGATACTACCAAATCAGCTAATCTTTTGTAGGCAGTCTCCTTTCACACATAGCCTCCTTCATCATGTTATGTCAGTACAATTTCAGCATGCAGCACTTACTGATCAGCAGCAAAATGGGATTAACAGGGATCAACCCATATTGTTCAAAGGCAATAGCTCAGAGCTATCTAGTGAGYGTAGAATAATCAACAGTACCTTTAGCTACACCATCGAATTACTTTTTGACCAGAAACCAATATATGATTAAATCTGCCTTACAAATTRCTTTCATCATAATTGGCTTCTGGGTGAGGAAGCATCATATAATTAGATGCATAAACCATAAAAATAAAGGGAGCAACAAAATGCCTAAAATACTTGAATGTTTGAAGTCCTATGAACTGTGAATTATACGAGGTATACTTTGGGGTATTCTTTTTTTTTTTTTCAAGTACCGAAGCTTTCATGCTCTCTAAGGTTTCAACATACAGAACCAATTAGTTGGATTTCTTTCTTATAATTCTGTCCTAATTCAAGCATGATAATGATGCACTGGGTTGTTCTTTAGTTCTAGGATTTACTTTAATGTATGTACTSAGATTAATATTAAAAATACTAAATGACAATTTGTAATAGTTGACAASTAAATTTGCTCCTGAAATTTTTCCTTGACACTGACACACTAATGAAATTTGGCTAGAAGTAACATCCAAATCATGCATATTTAAAGTCCAATTAACTGTCAAATTTATGCAGATACTTTGAATACTTATGAATATGCTCTCTAATGAGAGTGAGAAACAGGGCTRTATTGCCTAATATTCTAAAATACATTATCATAAGCTCAGAGTATGCTTTTAAGAATAATTGCAAGATATGTTCATAAATAAATTCACAGCTCTTACATCAATATRTARGTAACAGCTYAGCAGGAAAACCATTATATAATGGRTTTCCTATATGTTAAACAAAAACAGATGAGATTTTGATAGAATATTTACATATTTCATAGAATTATAGAATAATATCTACCTCCATTTGATATGTCAATGTGTGATCATAGGATCCAGTCCAACACACRCTTTCATAATTTTGTTTTAATTTTACATGTGAGTAGTAATGGAAARATCAGCTGCAGTAATGTGTGCAGCTGTTTGTAGATTTGAAGCATTAACAGTTAGTTACTACTCTGATAAGATGAATGAATATTTTTAAAAATTGACACATTGCAAAACTGTTTTGGAACATCTAAATGTCTTTGTAGTTGAAGTCATTGGAAGTCGTCTTCAGTATAGCTGAGAAACTCCCATCRGCTATGTTTGATTCCTTGGATATACAAGGAAAACAGTGACATATTTTCAAGACGGTATTCTTGAATTGAAAACATGAGCACAGAAATACTAACACATCATAAATCAATACCACCTCTAGCATGTGGAGGAAAGTATCAATATTAAAATAAAAGATCCCTCAAAGTGATAGAGGTCATTCTCAAGCMGGAGGCTAGCACAAGTAACTGGCAACTTATTGGGACTAAATACTGARCATTGTAACTCTCCCTTATACCATGCTGAAGATGGTTTTATTATAGTCCAGTATGTGCCCTTCTGTGCTGTTGCTTACAACAGTTTTTGTTATTGCTGTTCAGTATGGCTTCTCCAGCCCACATCCGCTGCACAACACACAGTGTTCTTTCTTCCCTTCTGTTTTAATTTGCTTCTTCCCACAAGACCTGGAGGCTCCATTAGTGCGTGGAGGTGCTTATAAAATAAAATTACCATAAAAATTCAGCGCCTGAAAGCGTGCTTYGGAGACTCGTAGGTTTTTTCTTTATCAGATTACCATGTTCCTTCCCAAGAAGAATACAGGTTTAGCAGGGGGACACAGTGCTTACCTGCAGAAGGGGGCTCTATATATTTAACAAATTCTGCTAACACAGGCTCACTCGATATGTAGAAATTTGATCTCAGGTCAGATCTTTGTCAGTAGAAGTAGGTCAGCGTAGAGGTAATACCACAAGTAGGTGTGCTTTCACAAGTACARCTTCTTTTGTTTTTGAAAGTGTTATTTGTAATATACCATCAAACCTTTTCAGAATAGCTGTGCCTACTACTAGTGCTAGAAACGTTTGTCCAACTGTATGCATTTCTTCCAGTAAGTTAGTCCTACTGCAGGGACAGCCATATTTTTGTGGGCATTCAAGTGGACTTGTTAAGTACAGAAAAGTAAAAGAAGCCTAACTAGCCAACATAGTATTACTGAAATTAGGATTGAAGGAACCTAGATCTTCCATTGCTAGACCCAGTTGATGGTATGACCTCTCAAATGTTTGAGCTGGGATGGTGTATCATGTCTATAGGATAGGAGATACTTGWCTACTCTGTTTGAGTTAGGTTCAGATATGTATTCTGATGACCCAGAGGCTGTCATGAGAACTGTATTTTAAACAGTATGAAATACATAAATCGTGAAGACAGACTTCTGATTTTGAATATTTTTAATTTGATTATGATCTTTTATCTTGGTATCAAGTCAGTGAAACCAAAAATCCACTGCACCTGAATTCAGTTTTAAAACACTTTTTTGCAGCATTTTTCATAAGTCTTGATTTCATTTTTTTATCTTGTGTGAGTTTTTTTTTTTTTTTGTGTGTGTGTGTGTGTGTGTGTGTGTGTGTAGATAATCAATCTCCTTGGGAAAAAGAAACTATTGTTTTTCATACCAAAATCTAAAAAAGGGGGAAACATTAATTTTAAAAGGGGAGAAACATTTTACAAGATGGTTATACTGCCTTTTTAATCATTGAGATGCTTTCTTTTGGAGAGGAACTTGAAGGTTCTGGATCTTCAGATTGATAAAAATCTTCAGATTTTTATCAATATATTTCTTGTAAAATGGTCTACCAATGTTTTTTGTTGTGTCTTGCAAGTGAAGAAGGTTTGCCCCAAGACATGACTATACTCATGGATTGTTTTTGAGTAATGGGAGGAACTGCTTGGCATTTTACTGTGTTTTTAGCGTTATAGTAGTCATTTCAAAGCTTACCTCTTATTATTAAATGAATAAATAAAGTTTTAAGTGCTTTTGAATGATTGCTCTATTTTTAGAGATGCTTAATGCTTAATGCCYGAGTGTCTCATAATATCACATAATGGAGTCCAAGGAAACAACACGATAAAATAATATATAACTACAATATTCTATGCAGTGTTCCTCATACAGCTCCATGAGAATACAGTTGAATGTATAACTGCTTCCAGTTATTTAAATATTTCTTCTGTGGGAGATATCACCTACAATCAGCTATTAATTTTACTGAGCGGGGCTGCAATATAATTAAATACTGTACGGCACAAAATACCTGCTCTAAATTGCCATAAAATTGAACGTTTACATTTGAGGACTTCTGAAGAAAGAAAGGGCTTCTTCATAAGAGTTTGTTCAGGAAAACAGTTCAGTTTGTATTTGACACTGCAAATCCAAAAAAAAAAAAAATCTGTATTGCCAATAGACATGTAAAAATTGGTCATTAGAAGAGCATACATTTAGATTGATTAAATTGATTTAATCAATCARTTTAATTGATTGATCATGCTAAAATATGATTAAGCTATACAACAGTAGCATTTATGACTTTGAGGCAAGTGTATGAATTACTTAAAAGGTTATGATAACAGATCACAAGTTTCATGTATGCAGAGCCATCCAGAAAATGGAGATTTAGGTGTACCTATGCTGAGTTTTGACACCTTCCCCTCATTCTCTATCAAAGTGAAAAAATAAGAAGAATTGGAACTTTCTTGGTATGAGGGTGAGGCCATGGTGGGAGGAAAAGAAACTTTGTAGAGTTCTTCCCTTCAAAACCCAGCAGCTGATTCTCAGGGCATGGTAGTGAGACTTCATATCATGTTTGGCCGAGCTAAAATCAAGGCGCAGCTGGAAGTGGCAAGTGAGCTCCTGCCTCTCCCTTGATTCAGCACTAGCACTGTGCTGGTCCTGTGATGGACTAGTTCAAAGACCTAAATCCAAATGACCTTTCTTCTTGTCAGGGGAGGAGCTAGGACTATCCTTTTGGTAGCAGCAATGAATTGTGGCAGGCTTGCTGTTGCAAAAAATTTCATATGGAACACACTCAGGTTCATTCACCTAATTCAGAGAGATTACAGGTGCTTGAATCTAGATTTCCAATATCTATCTCATTTTGACTAGAAGAAAAAATCCTGTTGTGTATTTGTATGAAACTCCGAAACAAAAAGAAGTCTCTAAAAGCCCATCCAACAACAGAAAACATTAGTACATATGTTTTTCATGTCCAAAATGGAGTGGGTGAGTAATTGACTTAATCAGCTCTATCAGAGATGCACAATTTAACTGAAAAACATCATCTTGTACGAAAGTATTTTTGATTCTTTAAAACTTGCTGAAGCAAATATCACTCCAAAATTCAGACAGTGAAATCTGAAAGCTAGCAGTCTTTTTGTCACATAAGAGATACTTGTGGGAGACCAAAAAAAAAAAAAAAAGGTAGCTGAATATGTGGTATTAGATATTCATAAAATGCATTAAAGTGCATTTACATTCCTAATGAAAATACTTTATTTAATCCACCAGCTGACTGATGGGTGACAGTATGTCATTTGCTGAGGCCTTGCATAGAAATGCCAGAAAATTTTGCAGTCTTGCTTGAACTCAGTTTAAGTAAATCCAGTTAAGTGAATCCAACACAGGAAGGAAAAAATACTTTGACCCTCTGTTAAGATAGATGAACAGGGAGAAGGAACATTGGGGATTTATTGAAAAATTGCTTAGCTTGGGAGTATTTTCAGGCCAAAGTTTGCAGTTATTTGAATTATGGCTATAGGAAAATGAGGAGGCATCTTTATAATTTATGAAATACTTAGTTTTAACTAATTCCTTAGCAAGCTTTTTGATTAGATAGACTATTGTTCTACTTTAGTCTGGCAGTTCTCTTAATTATGGAATAATAAAATCAGTTCCATTTATGTTCAAGGATAAATTCTACCACTTCACAGCTGAAGGATTTCAGCAGCTCATTTCAGCTATTTTCTGTTCTTGTATTTGTTAGCATTGACGTTGGCATCATTTCAAACTTAGCAAGACAGTAGTACCTTACTGGATATTTTGTTTTCTTGAAAGATATGTGTATATTTTAAAACAGAATGTGGCAGCAATGTGGTTTAGCA
>NW_028186856.1:1811012-1898552 GCF_003343005.1 Rhea americana | reverse complement strand
ACAGTAATCCAGTCTGTTTGCATTTTAAGGAATATTTTATTTGAATAGTGCTGTTTCAGTTATTTTGCATTATGCCAATAATAACAGAAGTTTGAGTGGTAGAGTGCAAGAAGTACAAGAAAATCATCTAAACAAAACAGAATAGCAGCTCAGCTTACCCCAAGGTTGAAAACCAAGTAATACTACGGTGTAGAATCACAGTAATACCATGGTATACAGTCACAGTGTGTTTTTCAATTTTAAACTGAAAGACCTGCTGAAGATGCACACTTAGCAAGATAGCATAGTTGTGTCAGGAGAAAAAAAAATGTAAGCACAGGGGCGTTCATATTTCAAAAAGTTCTGAACTTTTTGAAAAGAAAACCATGCCTTCACCCTGCATGCCAGCACCGCATTTCCATATGGTCTCATTCAGAGTCAGTTAACCCTTTCCACATTTAAAGAGTAGGCTTGCATGGTAGCTTACTACACTTCATAAGGAGTGTAAGAATTGAAATTGATTATTACTCATTGAAAGATGAGCCAAAGAAGGAAATCRTTACTTGTAGCCAGAATAGGAGGAGAACATAATGAAAGCTGAGCGGGTGCAATTAAAGAACCGCTGCGGTGTCTCTTTCAGCTTGCTTACATATTTATAGTTTTATCAGTTTGGAATTACACTCAATTAAATGGAGTGAGGAAAGAGAGCTAGAGTAAAATAATTGATAAGGCCCTTTCCAGAATATTTGTGACAACAGGAGCAAAGCATGCAACCCACTGCAAAGTTTAACAAAAGTCTTAGGATAGAAGAATTGCTAGAGGTCTGTATAGCCTTTCTCCTGTCTCCCATAATGAGTTTAAGGGAAAGTGCAAGACCAGAGCCCAAAATATAACAATATTTCCCCTGTCTGAGTTTGCAGGTCAGAGACTTCCTGAGCTAGAGCTGTTTCTGAGTATTTAGTAACCCTGAGGAAGCTTGGTCCTCTTGAAGCTTGTGCACTTTGGAGCTGGTAACATCCTGTGGTGAGGAGTTTCTACTGACTGTGCACTGTGAAGAGCCGCTTCCGTGAGGCACGTCTAGCCGGCCGCCGCCAGCCCTGCTCGTGACACCAGGCCTTGGGCTGGACGGGCGCTGGGAGCTAGTTGCTCTCTGCAGCTGTGTTACAAGGTGGTGGGCTGGGACTCACCTTCTGAGGTTCTCGCTGTTGGAGCTTGAAGAGTCCTACATTGTCCAGGGGTTCTTTTTGC
This sequence comes from Rhea americana, assembly GCF_003343005.1. Taxonomy (NCBI): domain Eukaryota; kingdom Metazoa; phylum Chordata; class Aves; order Rheiformes; family Rheidae; genus Rhea; species Rhea americana. Next base: position 1,897,325 of record NW_028186856.1, on the reverse strand, counting down.
AGAAGCTGTTTTTACTTCTGAGAGTCCTTTCTGGTTCTCATCTATTTGAGATGGGAAGACCAGAACTGTGTATGATACTTAAAAATGCAATAGCCCCATGCATTTACACAATAGCGTAGTGATTTCCTGATGCCTTTCTCTTCCCGACTTAATCCTGTCATTCAGTTTGTCATATGGCTGCTGCTGAATATTAAATTGATAGTGCCATAAAAACATCTACTGCTATACCAGAAGTAGCTCCATCCCTCCAAGAAGTTAACATCAGCCAAGTTATTGGTTGGTTACTGAGTTATGTCTACCAAGAGTAAGTACAAGGATACTAACTGTAGGTATATCGGTGACTTCTATGTAGTGTAACATCTTTGTAAAGACAAACTGAACCTATAATCATGGAGATAAAATTACAAAAGCAGTTCATGAATCTATATAATAAAGGTATATAACTTTTACAATTAGTTTTGGCTCATCTTACTTGAAACAAAGCAGCTACACTATATCCACACTGTGAAGACTGCACCATTAGCTTTCAAATGTAGTGACTCAAACTACTAGTAATCCCAAAGAAATGAATTTTTAAAGTGGATATAGAGAAATCATAACTTTGGAAGGAGTACTTAAGGATTTTTGGACAGAGGGAGCCAAGTGTATTTTTTAGAAAGTGCTTTCTTTAAATCTCCTCTCTTTTAAACACATAAAAGCTAGTAATAAACAGTCTTGTAAGTTCATTTCCAGCAACAGGCTGCTTGATGGTCATTTTGAATATTTGTTCCAACTTTTAGCTATTGCTGTTACTTTGGGAAGGGAGCTGGGAAGGAAAATATATGTAACCATTTCTTTAAGTATTTGTAGCCTACCATAATGTGAATTTAGCGAAGTATAGCAAGAATACTTTCTCAGACCAGAAATCTGCATATTTTACCATTTAAAAAAATGAATACCATATTATCCTTTTTTTCACAAATTAGTGTGTGCTAGAATTCAAAAAAACCTGTAATCAAGAACTATCAGTACTTCATCACAAGTGTGGTAATAATTTGTGAGTTCCTGTAACCTTCATTTCATTCTGTCAGCAGTTATGCCTGTCCTACTACATGACCTAAATTACTGTTGCTAAATTTTAAAATGGACTCTATAATTTAGAACAGTACTTACGATAATATAGGAAGGCTATGACGGCAAAAGTTATTTCTGTATAACTGGATCTTAATATATTAACTATATGCCCTTCATTTTATATAAATTTTCTTATTAATTTCTCTGTGTCCATCCTTGTCATTGATCTGTACTCRTTTTTATATATATAAATATTTTTAAAATTTTGGGTTTTAGTTTTCAGATTTAAAATATATGGAAATCTTTCAGAGCCATGAGGAAAACAAAATTTTTTTGAAATAATCATCTTTGATCATTACCCTTCCATCTTAATAATGAACATAAGACTTAATCCCTGCTGAAGCAGTCAGTGTATACACAAATTCTGGCCTTTCTTCTGTGCTATGCAATAAATGGAGAAAGACTAATTTTAGCACAAATGGACAAAAACCATACCATACAATGGAAAATGTTCTCAGCTCTGCACATCTGTGTATGCAGCCATACTCTCTATGCGTATATACACTCCCACGTGGTTAACGATACTGGAGTCTTGAGCGATAGCGGATGTAGAGCTCTGGGGCGGGATTTGACATGCAGCCGAGACAATAAACCACCTTGCTGCTGCAGGAAGCCGAGGTTTTGCTTCCAGCCTTGTCCTGCCCCTGCATRGAATCGTAGGATGGTAAGGTTGGAAGGGACCGCTGGAGGTCCTCTAGTCCAACCCTCAGCGTAGCCCCATGCCGGGATTGAACCCACGACCTCGGCATAAGCAGCACCATGCTCTAACCAACTGAGCTCAATCTTCCTTGTGCTGCCTTTGGTACTTTTGGACCCTTGCTGAACTGTGCGCCAGCATGTTCGGTTTCCGCACTAAGAGGAGGAAATTAATGTCTCCTTTGATGCATAATTTGCATTTTTTGCGTACAAGGTGCTTATAACCACGTGTGATGCCTTTCAGTCTGTCTCAGCCCTTCGCTCCAGAGTTACTCTCCAGAGTGTGTGGCTATTGACACTAGTGGCAGAGCTAAAATTATTTGAGTGATCCTAACAGTAGACTTCGAAATTTAAAATGTTCTGAGAACTTTCTTCCTAGGTTTACTGTTAGAATTTAAAAAAAAAGTCAAAGGGACTTCGTGTTTGCTTAATGTAGCAAAGTTTGCAAAGTTTGGTTAGAGGGGGAGATTTTTCAAATTACACTGAAGAAAAAAACATTTAGTTGGCTTTCTTTTTTTCCTCAAAATCASTTTTAGAAACTCTTATAACAAAAATGTATGCTTAGTATTATCTATTGCCCGTATGTATACAGAACAAAAATGAAGTTGTGATTTCAAAATCATGCCACCTATCAAATAAAACCCACCAAACATCGTAGTTATAGCCACTCATAACTTTCTAAACAGAATCCACTCAACAACTTAYGGCTGGACAGCTATTTGGATTTTCAGAGTTAGCATTAATTTGTTCGGCACTATGTGTAAATGCAGCGTGAGGTTTGYGGTCTTAAAGTCTGGATGAAATTCAAGCCAGAGTTTAGTAAAGAAGCTGGAAGGTAGAAATTAAGTTATAATTTGAAAAAAAATAATGCAGTAGAAATAACACTGTATGTGAACCTGTGGGTTTCCTGTCTTGCAGAGATAGCAGATTTTAGGAGAAAATTGGTGAGGAAGGAATTTAATGACTACTGCACTAGGATAAATCCAGTGTTGCGCTAGGTATAGAACAAAGAAGCTGGTGTTGCTCTTAAATCAAAGAGGTGATGTAATACATTAGAAACAAAAATAAAGATTTAGGGCAGAGATGTGCAGAGCTTTGAAGGTGAGGATACCAGTCATACTGGATGTACCTACACACAGATGTACGGTGTATTTTTACTGTTAGTCACCCTCTCTGAAGCTGTGTTTATGAAGGATGTTAGCTGAGTGCTGCAGGCAGGCTCGCAGCAGGGCTGACATGTTGTTCACATACCGTTTTCTGCCTGAAGTGATCCTTTAGATGTTTCTTTTTCCTATAGCAGCTGGGTAAAAGTGATTTTTGTCTTAATATATTAGCCATGTGTATATGCAAATATCTTGAGTAATTATTTTTAAAAGTTACTGGCCTGCCCATGCTCTGTCCATGTATTTCTCTTTTCTTTAGAGCAGTCATAATATTATCTCCAAAGAGCTTTTGTACATAGGTGTGGGATTTGGGAGAGGCAAGGGAGGGGGCTCCTCTGAGAGCCTGTCTTGCTTCAGTTGCTTGATATTTGTTGCTGTTGTTTTMCTTCACCCTTGAAATCTTGCTCTCCATAACAAGAACCCAGCTATAAGACTTATTTTTGGGGAAGAAAAGCAGGGTTTTTGAGGTCCCTTTAGGTGAGCACCACATGAATCAGGGTAATGAAGCAGCATCACTTGACCCAGCAAGGGCGAGTGGCCCTCTGGGGAGAGCCCAGCAGTGCCAGGGCACAGAGCCGCGCTTGCTGAGCCCTKGAGTGCTGCCTTTCCCATCTTCTGTATAATACCAAAAGAAAGGTGCCTGTAATGGCAGCATGGGATAAAATGGAATAAAAAATACCAACGAAGCAAACAACAGAGGACAACCGTGTGTGTGCAATCTTCTGTGCTTTTATAGTTAGAGTGCTTCTAMTATCAGTGCAGTCTGAGAGAGAGTTCACGTGGGCAGAGTGAAGCTTGCTGAGGACGTGCTAACTCATAATTTCTTGACACTTGTGTATCAAATTTWAAAATTGTTTTTCTAACATTTCCTCTTTTTTAGAAAGCGTTTATCAGTAATGGAGCAAGTCTTCCAGTCCTAATTTTAAGTCTAGGTACTATGAACCGTTTCAGACACAAACCAGTGGAAAAACGAAAATAACTTCTTGAACCTTAATTGTTTTGGTTTTGATTTCAGTATGCTTTAAGTTAATGAACTTAATTTTGGTGTRACTGCTGTAGTGTATGTAGTCAGGTACGCAGTAGCAAGGCCTCATTACTATTGACCCTCAAAAATTTTGAGAAAGAAAGTATTTCTGAATACTTGCTGATAATTTGCTGCTCATGCRAGTTGATACAGCAGCTTGTCTATTATAGTAAAGGTGAAACATTATGCAAAAAAATAAATCATTAATTCAGAAAAAAAAAGTTATGCTACTGTCAAGGACTACTTTTGGGTTTACTCAGGTTTTTGAAAGTATTCTAATGTGTCAGACCATATACTGGTCCAGCCCCAGAGTGACAGAATTTAATAAAAAGGAATTTCTGTAATGTTTAATGCTATGTTCTGTATTAATTTGCTGACAAAGAAATGACAGTAGTGTTATGGTCTACTGTTAGTACGAGAAAGAATCTTACCAGAGTGATGATTTCCTGCTTAGTAACTTTTTTTTTCTTTTTTCTTTTTTTTCTTTTGGCATGTTCCTGACCCTCCTGCTTGCTTGTGGGAATGAATATTTTGGTCCTTGTGAATTGTAGAGCCCATTGTGAAGAATGGGAGGCCTCCAACGTCTCACAGTATGCACTCATTTCTCCACCAGTACACAGGATCTTTCAAGAAGCCCCCTTTACGGAGACCACATAGCGTCATAGGGGGCAGCCTCGGCTCTTTCATGGCAATGCCTAGAAATGGGAGCAGATTAGGTAATCRACTATATTTATTTTTAATTTCATTTTTCTGTAAAGAACAATGTCTGTACTGGCTCTTAGGAAGAGGTGCAGGTATTCTGATGCTTTAATAAATCTCTGGGCCTGCAGTAATTTTTTTCAAAGCTTGTTAGGGAAAATCCTGTTTAAGGTGTTAAATGCCTCTTTAAGACTTTTAAGTGAACAATTAAAAGAGCATACAAAACTCATCCACAAATCTGACGTACGTAAGTTAGAAAATGTTCATTCTTAATATTTTATAAGGAACCTGTATGTCCATCTCAGTTAAATATTGATGAGGACTACAAGAAATGGAATACGGTAAAAAAAAAAAAAAAAAAAAAAAAAAAGTAATCCGTATGAGAAATTTAAAAAATGGTGTATTACTTAGATTTTCCAGAAATATTTGGAAAAAAATGACTTTCTTTCAGTGATAAATTAAGGCCACTAAACTATAATTATGTTTTTGTTGTGGTCTTCAGCTAAATTTGTGATTCTTTGGAGAAAATTACTGTTAAAACAAATTTTCTTCTCCTTCAAGTAATTTATAATGTTACTGCCTCCAGTCACCATTAATGTTTTACTCTGTTTTTGTGTTATGTTARATTATGCTTAATTAATTGATAATAGAAAATGAGAGCAAGTCACAGTTTAATTAGAATGCTGTGAGTTTTCCAGTCATCTGCCCTCCTTTAGAAGTGTGTGATATTTAAACTGATCTCCTTCAAGATTAGAGCTATCASTCAAACCATTTGTATCCTTTTCTACTATAATATCACACATCACATTCAAAACCTTACCTTTTTACTGTTTGTGCTACTATTCAGTCTTGAAAGCACATTCCCTCCTCTTGAGTGGAGTTTAGCAGGTGTTGCAATCACAGAAAAACAGACAGGTTTTGTTGTGCACATGTTGAGTACTGTCTCGATTCCTGATTTCACTCAGGTTCTACACACTTCACTTATCCCTTTTTTGCCAGGCCAGGCTTTGCTTAAGTAGCCATTGCCAAGAATTTAATGAGACCAATTTTTAAAAAAATTATGTATTTTAAAAATAAAGGTTTTTCTGGTCAGGAATATTGAGTCTTTTTATGGATTATTTGTCAAATCAGGCATATACAAATGGTGCACAAGAATAGAGAGATGTGTGCTTTTGTACACCTCTTTTTTGTGTTGCTTTAAAAGCATGGTACTATAATTTTTTTTAAATACAGTTTTATCAGTAAGTTATTCCTTTTTCAAACTTCACTGTGATTTTCAAATCAGCTTCGCAAAAGAAAATTTCACTACATTACTGTATTTCTCAGTATTTTTCACCTGAAAATTTTAATGTGGAAATATTACAAAAACATATTTATTTTATTTTTCTTTTTTTTTAAGGTGGCCAATTCTGTGTTTAAATCTCACTATTTGAATATTTTACATTTTTTAAAAATGACATATACTAAATAGCTACAGCTGCATATTCCTGTAGAATTTGCAGTTTCACTGAAGTGGGAAGGAGCAGATTTAAAACATATACACATGTGTGTTAAACATCTCTTTTTGCTTTGGGTCCAGTGATGCCATTCATGTATCTTTTTCCAATACTATGTTGCATTCTTTTTTAGGTTTCTCTAGGTCTGAATTTTCTACAATTTACTTACCCCTATTTCCTTTTTTTAAAGAAGAATCTTTAGAAGCTTTAATTTTCATGCTTTTTTTTTTCTTTAAGCTTTGTCATGTGAGGAAGATTTACTTGTGCATTTTAGCTGGATGTCATACCTGTGTGCAGACATAATCACTAGTGCTCCTTCTGTTCCTTTTTCACATCTTTTCTCCCTTTGTTCCTGCTGTATGGGAATGCTCATTACTCAGCAGGGTGCTGAGGTTTTCTACATTGGAATAATGATGTCAGAAATGAAGTGGTCAAATATTCCAGACTACATAAAACTACATTTTTTTTCCTTTACTCTCTTAATTCATCCTTTTTCTTTCCACTTTTTCCTGTATTCTGGTGGTGGGAGCATGCAATCAGAGAGAAATCCTTGAAATAGCACAAAATGATGGCATTAAGAGGAAGGTTATTTGGTTAAAAAACAGAATAAAACAAGACCTGCCACAGGTGCATCTTCAGACTGCTTGCTTCTGAATGAGATTTTCTGTGTACAGATTCCATGAGATGGGGTTTTTGTTTTGTTTTCTGAGCATCGAACATGAGTCTCTGCTGTTATGTTAACATGTTTAAACTTCCAAAATATTTTAAAGATTTTTCTACATGGAAGTTGTTCTGTTGGCTTTAGGTTTTGCTAAATCTTTCTTGGAGACAAAAATTCTGAATTTTGGCCAAGAAGTGTATCTTTGTTTAAAATTTTGTAGTCATTTTTATTGTAATACTCCCTTATCATTGTAATACTGCATAATGTACGCGTCTCAGGTCGAGTTGTGAATTAGCCGTGTCACTGATGCAGTTGAAGGTATAGCTGGGTTTTTTTAAAGCCCATTTATGTACATCTGTACAGCATAAAAGTCTTGCAGCTCCAGAAACATTTAACTGATGCAGTCCACTGTGGAGCCAGAGCTAATAAACCCTTATTAGACCTGATCTGGCCGAGTGCAGAGCCAGCTTAGATGTCCTTGTTCCATTTCTGTGTAACTGGGAATACTGAAGAGGCGCTTGGTGGAATATCTGGCCAGCTCTGAGCTGGAGCTAACTRTCCCAGGAAACCTGAGCAGCAGCCCAGGGAGAGTTTGCCCATGCTTTTACCAATCACAGTTAGCAAATGTGTGTGTTAATATAACTGTGGAAATGGTTTGTTTCTTTATGGGAAGCATTTGAATCAAAAGGAGTGAGGCTTCTGTACTGTTTTTGTAGCTTGATAATGTTAACAGCAAAGGGAATTTCTCACTATTCCCTGCCTCAATTTGGAGTGTTTTTAGTGACTCTAATCATAAAGTCAATTCGTAGAGAAGTTCTAGAAGAGTGCATATTGGAAAGAACTGAATATGCAAGCCATGTGATTTTCTTGTAATCATTTGAAGTAAGTTTGGAAGAGCATGCATTCTGACTCCCTGCTGGCCAGTTAGTGGAGATTATCTTAGGTCACTTGGAAGAGCTTTCATTTGCTACACTCAAGGTTCCTTGTTTTCTAATTTCTTCTGTGCTGCGTTCCTCATGACGACAACATTTTCTTTCAAATGTGCTTTTGTCATTTTCATATTATATTGTAGTCCTCCACACCTTTTCATTGCAAGAGTGCACTGGGTGTTTACTTAGGTATGTAGAGTACATCAAACATCTGCATGAAAGACTGGTTATGGTATCCAGTGAAAGCAGTTCAATAAATTATGCAACTGTTAAAGACACTGAAAACTGTGCAGTCTGTATTTGGTGCAGCTATAGAAAAGCTTAGTGAAATTAGGGAAGTATTTGCATGATTTTTTACCAGTATTTGAGCAAACATTATCATTGTGCACCTGTGTAAAATGATTTAAATGGTTAGGTTAGTGCCTCATTCCTGGTTTTACGCTATAAAATAATGAACATAAGGCTCAACTAATGCTTTTTTAATTGAATAAAATGAAAGGACAGGTTTATATTAGATAASACAGATAAGATTTTTTTAAAAAGAAAAAAGTTAAAGTATCCATAATTAGATAATAGATTAATATTTAAAGCATCTGAGGCCCTTTGTAGRTAGGAGCACTTGGATATTCAGCCCATCAGAAATTAAGGGAGAGCTTCCTGATACGTTTTGGATGCTACAAATGATATCCTGCTTAGAACATTTTGGTCCTTTGTGGGTATATAACTTACATCCAGACTTACCAAAAATAGTTATATCACAATAGTATTCAAAATAGAGTGACTTTCCTCTTAATTAAGGCTAAAATACTGGAATATAGTCTTGCGGGGCACAGATCCACCATCTTCTCATTCATGATTTGGAGAGAGCTGAATCTTCTTGCAGTTACATTATCTGCCCCAAATGTAAGATTTTGTATTACTGATTCTTGAAATATTACTTGTATATTTATTGTGTAGGTGCTCGTCTTAGTGGAAGAATTACCTTTGTCAGCTGGGGTGTTCTTTGTGGCTCTGAATGTTAACATTTCAAAGAAGCGTAATGTATGCTTTGTGAATTGAACATTGTGTATTTTATGTTGAACTGTATGAAGGTGTCAGTCACATGGTTCCTTTATTGTGTGTATCCGTCTTTTCAAAAACTGATGTAATTGCTTTGCTTAGAATATAATACTTTGTTAACTTTATCTGCCTTATTTTGTGAGGTTGCTCACATAATGGTGTCTCTTCTAGCTTCTTTAAAGAAGATAGGCCTTGGAGCCCTGTAAGTGGGCTCACACTAACTGAGATAAATTGGGGAACAGCGATGGCTCTTAAACATAATTTTACAGAACAGAATCCTGAGAGCTGCAATTGCTGAAATGGATAACATGACTCACAGAAGAATCTTATCAAAAGGAGTATTTATAAAAGAACTGAAATGGCGAATGTGCTGTTTTCTAGCACATGTGCTGTTTTCCAGCATTCAACAGTGCTGAGATCAACAGCTTTGCTGCAGATAGTGGTTTCAATAACACTTTTGTATTACTAGCAGTAATTTCATACATCTTGTTATGGATTTTTAAACATACAGCTATCAAGTCACTATGAAGAATGAGAGRAATTTCTTACAGATTTGGCAAAGAAGGTTAATATTTTGTCTGCTTAGCTTAAGATTCAGGCTGACCTTTAGCAGCCAGTTTCTGAAAATCTTTTCCCTCCGTTCACTCTAACATGCCTTTAAAAGCACTGATGACTGTCTTGTTTGAAACCAACAGACTCTCCTTAATATACCAGGAGTGCAGCTTTTTTCTCTCATTCAGTCCAAATTTGAGCACGAGTTGCTGGGAAAATTGTGATGCAGTGGAGATTTTTAATTAGAATCCAATTTAGATCCATATTGCTGCTCAATGCATTCTGAAAACTTTGCTTTTTGTTTAGGATACAGGCTTAGGTTGTGTGTTTAACTAATTTACTKTGAGTTATGCGCTGCCAGTACCTTATGAGCTAATCTTTGTATATCCATTCTGTTTTCTGTAAAAAAGGAAATTCTTTGTACTGAGGAAGAGTTTGATCCTTTGAAGTGTATGTGGTTCTATGAGAGCCAATATAGGCAAACCTTTCAGAAGGTGTGTTCATAACTGAACTTTGCTTAAAGGCATTTTTTTAGAAAAGCCAACTTTCCTGCTTGTTGAATAGTGGTAGAACTTGCATACACTCTTTTGTTTTTAATTGCTATGGTTCTGTGCAAGTGGTATTCTCGGGTATATTGGTGGTAAGACTTCACTGAGCTCTGCATATTTTGCTAATATTAGTGTTTTTAGGAGTAGAGTTCTGGGATTTTAAGTTTTCCCTCAGGCCCCTATTTTACCCTATACAATCATGTATAATATCTGGAAACAGGAGAGATGAGGGAAATTGATGTCTTTTGAAGCCCTTCCCTCATTTGAAGTATTTAGTCTTTATAGTATTTTGGAGTTGAAAGTTCTCAGATACARTGATGGAACATTAATCATAGTGGATCATCTTGTAGGACTATTTTCCTGTTGTGTGTGCTTTTGCAAGTGACTTGACTCTTAATGRCACCATCTTGATCTTCTCTTCATCCATTACAGTATTTATCTTCTGGAGCCCAGAAGATCCTGTGGTGCTTAAAAGTAGTATATACRTAAGACATGATATACATTAACTCATTTACATGGATTATTCTACAAGCTTGTTATGAAAGTATTTATTTCAGTTTACATAAAAATTCTGCAGTACCCTAGAACTGGGGCAGTCTGCTACATAAATCCCTCTGTAAGACTGTAAATTTCATTTAAGTAATTAAGAACATCAGGTCCTCTGCTAAACCCACTTTTGCATTGTAGGCCTCTATTGAGGCAGGCAGAATACATCTCCTTCCCCTGCCCCTGACCCCCCCAAGTGGTGTTTGTATTTAAAGTTTGCCATGTTTGGCATTTCTAAAAATAATGCTACGACCTTTCAGGATTTTTACGATTTTCTTTTTTTAAGCTTTCTGAAGATAGGTTTAAGTGTCTTAACATCAGGTGGCCTAACTTGAAAATCTTAAATATTCTCCATACTATTTTATATTTTTTCCGTGAGTCTCAGTTTTCCTTTGCAAACACAGGTTTCTTGATCCAGGAGCAGCAAAAAGAGAAGATGTGATTAGGGAGTTCAGCAACTCACGACCTGGAGGGAAGATGACTTATAGGAATTWAAAAAAAGCACTGCATAGTAGAGATACAGTTGTTCTCTGCATGTGTGAGAGAGATGTTTAGTGGAATACTGATTGATTCACTTCAAAAATTTTTTTTTGTTAGATATTGTTCATGAAAATCTGAAAATGGGGTCAGATGGGGAAAGTGACCAAGCTTCTGGAACATCATCTGATGAAGTTCAGTCTCCCACAGGTGTTTGTCTCAGAAACCGGATACACAGGCGAATCTCTATGGAGGTAATTCACTTTTCACATAAGGAACAGTTAAATTGACAAGAGATTTGGGGATTGCTTTAATTGTTCTGTATAACTGGTTGTCTTCCTCTCAATTAACTTTAAACAGGCTGACATATATTTAGTGTGGAGAGCATTATAATACTATTGCTTCTGTTTGCATTTGTTTCCGTTTGTCGCACACAAATCCAATAATTATTCTGCCTGGTTTATGATCTGTTCTGATTTGAAACTTCAATTTTTAGGAAGAATTTTAAAAGCATAGCTTTAGTGTTTATAGTATGTGTTTGGTAGAAGACTTTTGCAAGAATTGTTATAGGCACTGGAGAATTTAGTCAAGAGTATMTTTGCTTCATATTCTGTGTGCAACTCACAGGATATTTTCAAGATGTAGATTTAGATATTTTCATATAAAACTGCCTTCTAATCTTTGTAAAACAAATGCTACAGAAGAGATGGTCCTGACTGCTTCAGCCTTTCCCTCTCTTCCTGTTTTTTAATGAACGGAACTTTACAGGATGATAAACAAAAGGAGGAAAAGTACCTTATGAATAACTGTGCACATAATTTCCTTTATTTATGAGTCTCATTACGAATACTAACCACCCTTGTGCTTGCTTTGTTGTCATTTCCCTTGGCAAAGAAAAACAGAACACTTCCCTGTTTCTAGAGTATACAAAAGTTATATTGAAGCTCTTGCATGCTACTGTACTAGCATGTAAAATTTTGTATTGTTGCATTATAACACGTACAGCAATGTGCACTTTGTAAGATTTTAAAATTTATTTAATGTATGAGATCAAATACAGGATTTGGGAAACAGATCTGGATAAGTTACAGTAGAAAGTGAATGCCAAAAACTTTTGGTCTGTGAGGAGTTCCGTTATGCTTGTAATTCCAAGATTCCAAGCATGTAATGCTGGTATGATTCCAAGAATTCAGGAATTAATTGTATTAATTATTCATACCTTTTCTAACACCTGGTGGTTTTGCTGTCAAACTGCCTAAATTTGTGTCTTTATCTCAGGTTTGAACTAAAGCCTGTTGGACTATTGACTTGGATCTGTTGATATTTGCAGGATGTTTAAATTAAAAAAACATCTTCATAACTCGCACATCAGAATGTGTCCTAGAGAAACTCAGACCCATCAAGGGAATGATTTAAAAGACTTGCTCACTTTTTGCTCATTACCTGTTTTCTCTGCATTTTCAAACATGCGTGTAGAGCAGGAAAGAAATAAGGAAGTTAATGGTAGATACTGAAATTAACAAACTGAAATGAAAATGTGTCAAGTCTTCCGGAGTGGGCTGTGAGCCAGGCTTGAGACCTTTTAGATTAGGTTTTCAGTTCATGAAACTCTGAAGGGAACTAGGAAAGAATTCAGGGGAAAAAAAGCATTAAATGTAGGGGAAGYATTCATCCGAATGTGGGACATTCCTGTGTAATTTTTTAGAAGGTATCTAGTAAAAGCAGCTTTTCAGTGGGCTGTTTACATTGTAAAGCAGTTTTAAGATTGCTGTTGCAGAGGCTATGGGGAATTCTTTTATTTAAGTTCTGTTTGCCCAGTGTTAATTTTCAAGTGCTTGTTTCTGGCGTTTGAAATTACTGTTATTTCTTCATTGCTCGGGCTTTACCAATGAGAGCCCAGCAGTTTGGCAGCTATTCTTGTACAGTCTATGTGAACTGTAATTTTTCTCCCAGATTGCTTCAGTATTGACATGATGACTTTCAAAATAAGGTTTTGAGCTACCGTTTGAAAACGCTCTCACTTCTGACTTTTAAGAATGATATCTTTGATAAATATTTTTAGTTGACATAAGTTTCACTACATGGAAGTGATGTATAGCATTTTTTGTTCCTTTTTTTAACCTGTTTGTGTATGTCAGAGGAAAAGAACTAAAACTATCTTTGTAGCTTTAGTCAAAATGTCTTTCTAGTTATAATCTTTCCACTATAACATCCACTTTAGCTGGCATCCTAAGAGAAGGGTTTAAAGGATTACACTGTCTGCCTGTTTTTCCCTCCTTACATTCTTCTCGTGGGACATTTTCAGTCACATGAGTAGAAACCTCATTAATTTTCTGTTAATTTCTGAGGGAAAAAACTCTGAATCAGGAGAAACTATTAATGTGTCCATTGCTAGAAAAGATGCAGCCTTTATTAAATGTCACAGTAGCCACATATTAGCTCAATCTCAAGGAAATCTGTAGAAAACAGTGTTTTACAAGCTTTGCTGTTCCTGGAATGGCATTGCTTGCTTCCTTGGCCTTCAAGGAAACCGAATAAAAATTTTGTTTGTTGTACCAAATCTTACTTGTCTGGCTTGGGTGGTTTGTGCCATGGAGCTGGCTGATTCAGTGGTAGTAATTTGATAATATGAAGGAAAGGAAAAAAAATTTTTTATCACTTCAGTTTTTCTTTGTGGATGTGTGGGGATCTGTCATCACTAGGCATCCTTGTGTCACCTTAGGCAGTATTGCCTATTAGTTCATTTAGGATGAGTTATAGCTATATGCTGTATGTATAGTTTGGAGTCAATTAGTATGTGTGTGATCTTTATTTGCTCTCGTCTGCTGAAGTCATTAATGATACTTCAAATCCATTGCAAATATATATGATTGAAACCCTATAAGAAGTTGGATAAACTTAATAAACCAGTGTTCCTTTCCTCTGTTTTCTAATAAAGTGAACATGCCTGTCTTCCTAAGAGTATATCATTTTTTTTGTTTAATTTGAATGATGTTCATTGTATTTGTAATACTTATGCATAATTTCTTTACATATATGGCTTGTTTGTTTCTCTGTACTGATTTGAAAAAAGTCCTGTTTTTTTTTTTTAAGGCCACTAATCAGATAAAGCGGAGAACTTGGAATAGCCCTTTTTACTTTTAAGACTTTTAGGTGTAACCAAGTTTTTCATGCTTCACTTGAACTTCCTTTAGGATTCTATAGACTATTTATAGGCAAATTAGCCACCCATCAAAAAAAATTTTTTTATATTCTTGCTAAAAACATGTATAATTACTAATCCTGAATATTAATATTCTGGGGATGTTTTGTACTTCAGAATATACATTTTGGCTCAAAATGTATATCAGCAAACTCATTTTATGTAAAATTGTTAGAGATTTGAATGGTATGTAGTTGAGCAAGCATAGCCGTGAGAGAGGCACTTGGCCAGCTGTGACAGTTTTTCCTTTGATCAGAGCATGAAGAGACTGTGAATATGATACATTTCAAACTCCAATATCAGAAGTCCTTATCCCTTCTTTCATACTGYAGTAGTTCTTGATCCTTAGTGTCAGTCTGCACTGCAGTATATCGTACAATGAATCTCTTTTCTGTAATTGTTAATTAAATCAGAGCTACAAATAAGGTTTTAACATTCTTGAAGAGCAGACAGCTTTTCTTATCCAGAGCATTTGAAATATTTTGTTGAGAAATAAACCTGAATCTTTCCAAAATTTTCTCACACAGACATGCTGAAAGCTAGAGAAGTGCAAAATGCACAATGCAGACACAACTAGAAGCTGCATTTCCCCCCTCCTAGTTCTGGTGGAATCTTTATAGCAATAGAAAGCTGAAATTTCATAATCTTAAGTTAACCCACTTTAGACAGGAAATCGTCATACTTCTGTATAACCTAAATGTGACGCGTTTTAGATAAGAACTTATACTGCAGCGAGACTCTTGTTCTGTAGTGCACAATGATTTGGGGTGAAAATTTTCCATCCACAGAGGCAGCTATCGAGATACCGACTTTCAGTCTGTTATCCTCTCAAATGACACCAAATTTGGGCCAGCATGGTTGGTATAAGCAGGAAGATAATAGGCTTTTGCTTCTGCATTTAACGGCACTGCAGTTGTGGGGTTAGATTCTTCCCAAATTATCAGTCCTGCTGGTATATGCGTGGAGAAGACAAAGAACATACTTGAATGTCATGGTATTGTCTAGATCGATTAAATTTGTTTTACCTGCAATTCGCAGGCTATAGATGGTCCATAAAGCACTTGTTTTTCTTTTAAAACTCATATGATATGTTCTCATTCAGCAACTATATTGACAGTAGCTGCAAACATCTATTGTGCGAGGAACTTGGCTCCCAACAGCAGTTCTTGTTTAATTAAAATGTTTGTAATATAATATTAACACTAATGATCATTTAGTGAATCAGTAAAATTGCTTCTGGCACTTGAAAGGAATGATTACATAAATATGCTTTGATAAACAATGTAGCCTAAGAATAAATACATATATGGTATATGTATTTTAAGTGTAGATCCTCTTATCGTATAATGAGAAACACGCTTCTCCAGATCATGGAGTTACTTTACAGCTTAAAACATTTTCACTTGGATTTGTTGAAAAGAAGACATGGACAGTAATACATTAATATAAATACGTTGCAAGTAATAAGTGCTCATTGGAGGTCTTGTGACCATGCACTGAATACTGAATGCTTCACTAAGAACTGTAGTGGATAAAAAATAGGGAGATACAGTCTGTGTAAATTGGAACATCTGTTTTTCCTTCCCAGAAGTCCAAGGTCTGTGAGCTGTCTTCGTACGTGAACTGGCATCGGGCCATAGCTCACAGTTCACCAGCCTGTTTCCCAGATACTTCCTCCTGAGAAATGGCTCTTACCATCTGACTGTCACATTAGTGACAGGAGCTTGTTCCAGATCAGACTGCACCTACTACATCACTATTGAGAGTAATCTTCCCCTGGGAGGGTGAGCTGCAGGTTTGGCCATGGTATTTCTCTCTCGAGCTTAAAACCTGTATGACATGATCTCACATTCAGACATGTGTTGTACCGGGTACCTTCAGAACAAGAAAGAGAATATAGATGGGAAATGTGGTTTTTGGCGAGTTCCACCCATTTAGCAAAATTATGAATACTTCAGCAGTCTTGGCTGACATGGATCAAATAAAACAATTGTCGTTGATCCAGCTAGSCAAATGTACCTGCTTCGGAGAAAAACCTGCAAAATTTATTGAGATTGAAGCAGACATAGTGCTGAGACTTTCTGATCGTAGCCTTCAAATTAGAATCTGGTTCATGGTCACCATTTTTTATTGTGATGAAGTAAATAAAACCAAAGGTAGCTGTTAGTGCCTCTGGATTTTTTTGCTTATATATATATATATATATATATATAAATATATATGTGCGTGTGTGTGTGTATATATACACACACACGCACATATATATACACACATATATACATTATATATGTATGTATATAATTACTATTTTTTTAATTATTTATTTAAGTGGCTGTAGCTGTTGGTGATATGTTTCTTAAATTCCTGGCAGTAAAGTCCTTGCTTTGTTGATTGATGTAATAGGTGTACCAGGAAAATGTGATTGCTAGTGCCAGAATAGAGATTAAGGCTTTGAATTCATAATAATACCCATGTTTCACTGATTACATTTAACTCCTCATTTTTTTTCTAGCACCCCTGTATCCRTAATGGGAAAGCAGTTTTGTTGCAGTTGGAGGTTGTGGGCCTTATGACAAAATTTCTGAAAATATTTTGAGTGTTTCTTTTGACTAGTATATTGAGAAAAAGAAATCACATGATCTAATTGATTAATGAATTCCACACCTTTAATAATTTTTTGTAATGATGAAACACAATTCAAGTCACCTTTATTTATTATCAAAATAAATACTTGAAACTGATRCTTTCTTGAATTGCATTGCACATTGGCAGACTGACTAAAGAACAACCTGGATTTATGGAGTGATAGGYGGCAGTGATCTTTTGCAGCTGGATCTTAAAATTATATTTTCAGTACTACTTGTAATAGAAGAAAGGGTTCTTTGATGCTTTCCTCAAATTTAAGAGAATGGTAATTGATTCATTGTGATCTAATGTTTTCAGTAAAATAAAAACATAACATTTGGGTACAGAAGAAAAATACAATATTCAGGTACAAACCATTCTGCAGGAGAAGAAAAAAAAAACATTTTCTGCATCATAATGAAATTATAGTCACACCTGTCACTTGGGCATGGACATGCTGTAAGATGAGCCTTACAGTGTGAGCCATGCTTTTAGCAYTGAGCATTTCTTGAAGCCTGGAATTAGATAAATGTTTTTTCTTTTCTAATTCCTTTTAGTTCCTTTCTGGTTACTTTTTCTTTCTTTTTTGATTTGTCTTTATAAATTTCAGAATCTCTTAAAACAGTTGCTGTCCTCAGTATRCTGTGGAGCTAAATGTTAGCCTATTTCAGATATTTTTTTAAAGTATAGACTGCTTGTGTTATTTGTTCACATGCTCGCTCTCTATAGCTCCACAACAAATGGTGGTACTTTAAATTTATTATTTTTGTTACAGACATAATCAGGAGGTTTCATTCCTGATGGCTTTTCATGTCTTTAAGGTTTAGGACACTTTATATGSAAAGTTAGAGATAACTACGGAAAGATATCTTAGTAAGCTATTTGTCATCTCATGTTACATTTAAGCACACAMACAGACATGCACACTTTGGTTTTAAATACATAATAGGAAAACTGGCATAGGTAACTGATGTCAGCTGTTAAAATAGTGGATTTGGTTAAAGTCATCGAGACAGGTTTAAAAGGATGTGAAAAAAGCAGGATGCTGAGGTTGTATAGATTTCTTATGGTGGATGTATGAGCTTGTATTTTGCTTCATACTTTGAAGGTCTCCAAGTCTGCAGTGCTATAATCAAACAACAGAATTCTCTATAAATACGTTCTGTGATTTGGAGTTGTCTTTTTCTCTTTGCTTTTGCCTCTAGCAACCTTGTAATATGTCAGAATTCTTTAGAGGATCCAGCTGGCTTTAACTATGCTTTGTCATTTGAGAAAAATGCACTGAAATTTGATAGAGCAGCCTTCAGAAAACAACTCCACATGGTATCTGATAGGAAAACGGTACAGTAAGTACATGCATTTAAGGTTGTATGTGCCTGTGTTAAGTTCTCCTTGGCATATGCAAATGTTTTTCAGTTTATTTTCTTTGCATATTAAGTAACACATAATAMACATTTTTATTTAAAATATGTGAAGAAAGTATAGAATTTCTTTTTTCTATGGTAAGCATGCCATGGAGTTGAGCTGTGTTGCATAGAGGGCTGAGATGTAGCTTTTGAGATCTCATTAAGCATTCTTCAGTGAACAAAAGCACTATGACTTACTARGGAACAGCTTGTGGTTGCAGCTGACACATCTCTCTGGTGTTTGCTAAAACCAGTGAGAAAGCTAATTCAAGTCGATGCTTACAGAAGAGAGCAAATTGTTTTCATTTGAGCTATAGTGGACTATTCAGGCTGTCAAACTGATGACTTCAGACTTGGCAGTTATTTTTCTTAATGATGATGTTACAAAACTTTGGTGATGGTATTGAAAAATAGTACCTCTTAAAAGATGAGCTTAAGTTTCAGGGGGAAGTAGGGCCCTAGCTTGTTGTCTGCTGGCATATACTACTAGTAGTGGTGGTCTGGAAATGCAGCTGTTGTCAACGAACTGAAGAAGCAAAGCAGTAAGGACTGGCATACGACGATGCAGCTTTGCGGTACAGTTGCACTAGTCCCCTGGCTAGCTGCTCCTGGAAGAGCCAGCCTCCTTCGTCCCCTGGCTCCTGGACGTGCATCAGTAGATAATTACTCACGTTGCTTCGTAGGCGTAGTTTTCTGCCGGTTGAGTTTCTGAAACCACATCACTGAGTCATCGGCTCCGAGCGAGCGCGTTCTCCTCCGAGGAGGTGTGGGGAACGCGTGGCCGGAGGCAAGGGACTGCCATTTTTGGAAACTGTCAGCTACTTGGTTCAGACACAGGCTAGCAAATCTGACACGGAAGGAGTAATGAATTGAGGTTGATGCTATCGTCAGATGATATATCATGACTTTTCCTTCTGATTTTTCTGACTGTTCTCTTGGTGCTATAGGATTGCTTTTCTTTTCACCTCCTACTACCTCACTGGCAGAAACTCTGATTTTTTTTTTCCCTCACTGCAGTTACGAGTGCAGCAATACTCTGAAAGAAACAGTCTTGCAGTTAAAAAAAAAATGGTGGCATTTGCAGTCCAATAGATAAAGGAAAAGGTTTATTGTTGTTACTACAGGAAGAAAGCAGTGGTCTGCAAATCAGCACRTTAGTGAATGATAAAAATGAAAGTAGTCCCAGTTTTTCTTCTTTCCGACTTGAGATGCYGCTATTTTAGCGTAGTGGGAACTGAATGCAAGAATGCCTCAAGAAATTCTTCATTAGAGCAGTTTTCTGGTTATTTATTTTTTTTTAATTATTTTTGATTATTGATACTCTATTTTGCGCARAACATTAGCATTTATTATCTAAATATATGTTATATGTGTCAGTGACTTTTGTCATCAGAAGACAGACTTAAAAGTGTGCATATTTGAAATTGCCTTTTTTATAGTATATTTAACCTGTAGAGTTCAAACGTTGTATTAGAGTAAGTATCTTTATTTTACACATGGATTTACTGAAGTGTGTAGTGCATTTTGGCAAAATATAAATGGTGAATTAAGGAACGTRACCAGAAGTTGTTATTAATACTGGATTTGATGCTTGAAAAGTGAACAGTGCTCCTTTTAGAGATGATAAGAATAGGTACATTCTGTGGGAAAAAATATTTGATAAGATTTCAGAGAGCAGTTAAAATTGCTCTATTAAACAGGAATTAGACTTTTCAGAAAGTCTCATGCCATGGTACTGAAGAATATTGTGTGGGCCAAGGCAACCAGATGGAAAGAGGAGTATCTGGTAGGTTTGTGTTAGGGAGATCAAGAGAGCAGACTTCGATAGGTAGAAAAGAAGTGAAGTCACTTCAGAGAACTGAATGTGAAAGCAAAATGTGGTAACAAAATTCTAGTGCTAAACCCTTGTTAAAGGGATTATTGTTAATGGCAAGTGAAAATGCTGATATTTGTAACAGTATTTGGGGATGTCCAGAAGGGTACCAGAAGGTGAAGCATATATATGTGAAGCAACAGGAGCTGTTTGGTATTTTGGTTTGGAAGCCGTATTTATTTACTTACGATGTTAAATTACTTGGCTCACAAAACRTGCAAGATTTAAGCTGGAAAACCTAGCCAAGCTTCTCGTGCCCCAGAGTAGTCTGTAATAGATAAAATATACATGAGAAGTTACAACAGGCCTGTTGGGTACTAGCCAGACCAAAGAAGTGGCTTGACAGAGTGTTGCTCTTTTCAGAGCATTTGCTGTAACTAATATTAGAAATAAATAGTAAAGACTGGGACAAGTGGGGATATTTTATCTCCATAGACGCGAGCCTGATATTAGAGTCACAAGTGCTTGCATTTTTATCTCCTATCAGGCAGAGTGGAACAAATGTTATTGTGATTTCAACCAAGTTATGAAACTAGTATACATTTCTCTGCCACTGATAAAGCGAGATTAAGCATTATACATGAGGAGAGAAAAATGTATTTTTAAAATGCAGAAGGGAGGAAATACCACCTGAGCTTTCTGGTTACCTAGYGAAGCAGCTGATGCTTGAATGTATGCTGCAGAATATGATTTGGGGGTGGATCAAAAAGTAGCTCATTAAGCAACATAGTTAATTGTAGGCATTTGAACTTTTAACAATACTACATTTACTGAGCATTATGATTTATTTTGTGGCAAGCTGACCCTAAAGATAACCATGAAAGAGTCAAACTGAATAATGTTATGAATTCACAAGAACATTTTCACAAATTAAACTTACTTTTCCAGATGAGGTCTAAAGTACATACAGAAAAATACCATTGCTTTAGTTTTCTAATGGATGGTATGTTTTACATGATATATTTTACATCCCTGAAAACTAAGGTTTTGCATTTCAGTAAACCTTTGTTTTTTACAGGTGTGAAGAAACGCACTCAGATTCCCTTGTTGTAGACAAGGGAATGTGTATGTAGTTTAACAGCCCATCTGTTGTGTTTAAAAACTAATACATAAAATAATTTAGGGAATTATTCTTCATTTTCTAACTTAAAAAAGAAGCAAAATTTTAAAAGAATCGTAGGGATGCAAAACTGATTTCTTTGCTAAAATAGGATATTTAACTGTATAATATTGGCAAGTTCAGGATCTTACGTATCAAAAATTAAAGAGCATAGTGAAAGTAATCCTGTCATTAATTTTGTATATACTTCCTTATTACTATTTTAAACAACATCATAGTAGGATCTTGTAGCAGCCTGCATGTTTAAGTTGCCTAATAATTTCCATTATAAATGGTGTCTTGTGGTCTTTCTCTTGAGCAATGCTTCATTAGTTTCAATTGGCCATTGAAATTAGGCTGGACAAAGTCCTCTCTCCAGAGCCGCGTCCTTCAGCGTCGTTTCATGGAATTCCACAGAGGCTTAAGAGAATTAGAAAAATCTTGAAAAAATGGCCATTTCCTCCTGCTGCTCGCGTTCCCCTAGAGCAGTTTGGCATCGTGCCGGCGTAACCATGAACGGCAGCATTCAAGGGAGCAGGGGTTTGGTGCCGCCGAGGTAGCAGGAGCAAGCCTGCGAGGAGAGCGTCCGGGAGCCGCTGCAGGCACAGGGGGAGGAGGGAAGATGGGGACCGTGGCGGACGTGCAAGTCCAGGCTCTCCGCGCCGAGGCTTGCRCTTGGCCTGCCTCTCCCCTCCATAAAGAGGCTTTACCGCCAGCAAAGAAATGGGCTAATTTTCCCCCGTCAGCTTTACTGCACAGCACATACTTTACCTTTTGTGGAAGTTTTTATGGTCTTTTGCTGCTGACGGTTAATCAGGTTGCCTGAGTATCAACAGACTACCTTGCCTTGGAGTGCTCCAGGTTCAAAACTGGTTGGTGTATGATAAGAGGTTCTTTTTTGTTTTTCTTTTTAATATAATCTCTGTTAAATTACTGGGGTTTGCAGCTGTGTCAAACTGATGTAATTTTAGTTTCCAATTTTGCTCCCTAGCTGCTAGGAAGCACTGTATCTATTTGTCATGTACTTTTAATGAATCCCCTTTCGTGTTGCTGTGTGGTATTTAATTCTGATTACTTTTTTTTTTCCATGAGGTAGTTGCTTTATTTATTGCAAAAACTGGGTGGAAGTAAGGTGGCACAGACAAATAAAATACAGTAATTCCTGCCTTTCAGATATTTCGGTGTACAGTCTAAAAACTTTTCTTTAATTTTGCCATTTTTAAGCAGTTAGATAAAGGCTAATAACAGCAGCAGAGTTCATGTAAGTAACCTTATATATACTTTGGAACATCAGTGTCATTTCTGACTGTGGTAGGTAAAAACTTCAAAATATATATATATATATATATATATATATTTTTTTTTAAGTGATGGTGGTTTTGTAAGCCTTGCTACACAACCACGGGTGCCTGAGTGTTACAAGTAGAATGGTAGTGTAGGTGCAGAGGGGAAAAAGCCCGTACAAAGTATCCGCTGCTGTAGTTTCCGTTAAGTCGTTCATTGGGTTTTCCTCACAGAAAAGAGACTTTCTTGAGCTCTGAAGTTACAGAGAACAGGTAGTGTTTTCATTTTATTTACAATATGACAAGAGTTTTAAGCTACCAGCACTAAGCATTCATTAGAGGRTGGGGGAAGACTGGTAACTGTTAAGTATTGTGCATTATGTACAGGGGTCAGTATAGAAATTATATTTAAAAACAGGTGATATGATCCTGAAAAAGATATCCTCTTCCCATTTTCCCCTCAGGTTGTGAGGTAGTGCCTGCGTTTTAAAGAAACACATGGTGGGGAGGGGGCTGGGAGTTGTATGAGGTAGGTTGTGTTGGKGTGTGTGTGTGTCCCAGTCAGTGTTTGGCCTTTGCTGTCAGTAAGTACTTATATTCAGGCATAACAGAGTTATGTTATGTTTTGTGGGGCGCAACGTACAGCAAATCACAGCTTAATTAAATTAAAATCTTAAATTGATCTAATTTTTAGAAGCTCTTCTTTATATATTCTCTTGTACCTAAAATATTGCTATCTCCGGTTCGTACAGTAACCTCCACCAGTAGTTTTGTACTTTTGCTTCCTGGACTCCAAAATCAGCAAATCCTTTACGGTTTGGGGGCTATCATGAGACGTTAAGGCTGCTTTCACTTTCTACTTTCTACCTACTGTTCAACTTCCTGGGCTCGGAAATGCTTCTTCGAGGCAGCAGGGCTGGGTGTGAAGCAGCGCCGTTTTGCCTGAAGGACAAGTGCTGTGCAAGAAGAGAAGGTGAAGAATGAGCTCTGAGATATGACCAACCAYGTCAACATTTGGCAAATTTCCACTTTACTTAATGTTCTTGAGGAATGGAAGAAAATCAAGATATTGCCTGACTGTTGGATGTCATCCTTCTGCCATCTCAGTCTTGTCCCTACAGTTCCTAGGAATTGCCACTGCAGTATGGGGGTCCAGCTGCTTCCCTKAGGAAATAGGGAGCTCCTTCCTTTGAGTTCATTTGTTTTGATGTGCTACCCCCTGGATTTTCTGAATAATGCACTAAATAATGGGGGGGGGGAGTCATGAGATTTGATTTTTTTTTTTTTAATAATCTGAAGCCCACTGGGGTAGGGGGAAGGTATTTCTCCCTTCAGACCAGTCTAACTGTACTGAATTTGGGTTGCCTGTTGCATTAGCAGAGCTTTCCAAAAAGAAGAAAGGTGAATTCTGTAATGGCAAAAACTGTTTTAAGGAAGGAGTTACTACTAGCTTTTGTTGCAATTAATGAGTTCCTCCACTCTCCCCAAAACCACACAGGCAGTTTTAAAATTGCCAATGATTTGAAAACTGAAATGCAGAAGCTGAAAATGAGTAAAGAAATAGGAAGCTGCCAAAACTGAGGGATCTTTTTGTTTTCTTTTAATTGATCTTCAAAATGGTGATCAAAGCTGTCATTCTGTGTTCTTCAGTCTGTACGTCAACAGTGCAGCTTTTGTTTAGAGGCTGTGGTTCCAATTTAAGAATTCTGTACAAAATACAGGCACTGATTTCTCCACTTAGGCAGAGAACCTGATGCTGGGCTGCAGAGGGCAAGCTAACAGGTTTTACTGTCTGTACTTAAGCAAATATGAGGAGTGAAGAAAAAAAAAAAAAAAAACAGGAGAGTCCATTGCCAGAAGTTCAAGCTTCGGTGGCATCAGTTCAAGAATTTCTGTCTGTACCCAGCAGTGATAGTGGATAGCATGTGTACCCCCATCATTTGGGGAGTGGACATGTATATTACCATTTCCATCTTACCAGAAGCTCAATTAATTGCTGGATTTGATTTGTTCTTTTTAATATACTTTAAARTAATATTTTTTGCTCAGCTGTTGTTTCAGGCACTTGACCAGTTCATATGTATACATAGTTCAGATACGTTGTCAACACTGAAAGCTTGCCAAGTTGTCCACCAAGTTCTCAAGTCCTGAAAAGTCTGATGATGCAGGTCTATGACAGCCTAAGCCAGTGTAGCAGCTGGCTTCCTGGGATTGCCCTGCTGCCTGTTCAGCCCATGTGCCCTGTGCTCTTGGTCGTTCCCGCTCCAAGCGTGTCTGACCTTACACTGAACCTGTTCAGAGCAGAAAGCTGGCAGGAAGCTATGCGCTCTGTGTGAGATAGTTTCCCAGTGATTTAGCATGCTGAAATAGTTAGAGCTGCTGCAAAGACAGGAGTAGAAACACATGGCCAGGACGGGTGGGGGACGGCATGGGAATGTAGCTGCCAGCATTTAGATTAGTTTAGGATGCCCAGAAATCAAAGYTTGAGATGATAGATTAGAGAGAGTAGTAACATCAAGAGCATCCCTGCTGCCATCAGGACATTACTGGTGAAATCTGGGGTCTGCCAGCTGTCTTCTCTTCTGCTGGAGATAAGTGCAAAAACTGAGGTGGTTCCAGAGATGTTCCATTAATTTTGGGGTAAGATATGTGTAGATGGGTTGTACAATTTGAGCRTGACTTGGATTAACTACCTTTGCTGAACAACAAGTCCTTTGTTTTAGCATTTACGTTCCGTTGTTATGAATCTGGGTATACTGTCCATGTAGCTCTGTGATGTCTACTGGCCACTTGAAGAGAATATTTGGTATTTCATTTTCTGACATGTTTGAGATTAAAAACAAACTAAAAATATAAAAATGGTGAGAATGTGCAGCCCCACAAAATTACATTTTGTTTCAAGTTTCCTGAAAGGTGAAGTCRTTTTCTTCCCTCTTGTCTTAGAGATGATACGTATTGCTGAAAAATTTGCTGATGAAAACTTGCAGAGTCTGATTTAGGAAAAATGGCATTTATGTTAATTTCAGATTGTTTTTCTGAAGGTCCTAAAGAGTTTGAAATAAAAGTATTAACATTTTTAATAGTTTAGTTCTATTAATGAAATGATTCTGTTTGTAAGACTGACAAAATKGGAGATGAAGCAACTTTACAACTTTTAATAGTCAGAGGAGGAGAGGGTGATACATTTTGAACAGTGGAGCTYTCTTATTATTCTGATTTAATTGTTATGTGAGAAGAAGTATATTTACCAGCTTCTGATTTCTCAATTTTCTGTGTTCAAGTTATCTATTAGTATTCAAGTAAATTCAGTATGTTTATCYTCAGTGTAATTAATCATAATATTTCATTCCTCCTGTTAATACAATGATTTCRTAAGATGCTGAATTTTCTGAGCCTATTATTTAAATAATTTGGTAAGTGGTATATAATGTATTTTTAAAAAACAAACATTTCTCTAACATTACTTTTCATTCATACAAATATTTCAATTTTAAACAGTAGCACTATATTAATAATGCTACAGATACTGAAACAAAAAAAAAAATACTATTTTTTTGAGTTTACTTGACCCTTCTGTTTTTCACACTGTTTACTTCAGGATCTGAACAAGCGTTTGTCACTGCCTGCTGACATCAGGATACCTGATGGCTATCTTGAAAAGTTGCAGATTAACAGCCCGCCATTTGATCAGCCAATGAGTCGACGCTCTCGTAGAGCATCACTAGTAAGTCTAATGGATCTGCCTTGCAAAATCGACCTCTTCTGTCTCAGGTTTCAGTTTAATGCAGATGTCTCTATAGCGTACAGGGTTCATCTTCACTTGCCCCTGGGCTTTTATGTCCTGAAAGATAGAGCACTTTCAGTGTATACTGAGCACCTGCCAAAATCCATTGAAGAATGTCACCTTTTCTTTCCTTTCGCTTCTTCACACTTAGCCCTCTCATTTCCCAGTGAGGAGTCGTGGTCCACTGAAATCAGTGGCAAAACTGAACTCCGAAAGTGCAGACTTAGATTCATAAGCTCTTTAGAGCAGGGATGATCTGTCTGAGAAAAGGTCAGTCTGCATAKTCTTAGACCAAGGCTGCAGCTTCTGTGTGCTATAGTAGGAGGTCCCTAAATCAGCATAATCTGAAAGGCATTCTTCATCCTTTTTCTGTTTGTATTTGATAACAATTTTCTTTCTAACAGTTAGTTTGCCATTGTAATGGTAGTCTGGGGAATTTTTTTTAAAGTGTATTTGAATTCCTAAGGATATTAGTTAATTAATTCATATATATAGCAATTTATTTGGTGCCTTTTAAAGGCAAATCTTGCCTTGTAGACAGGAGGGGGAAAATTCTTATGTTTCTAATTACAATATAAATACTAGAAATTCAGGACTCTTCTTTTAGATTTGAACATCTGAAGTTGTCTAAGAAATGCTTTGGTGGTCTTTTCACAAAAATCATCAAATTCCAGTTATAACTGGTCTATCATCTTTCCTAAAGTTAATCCACACTTTAAAGACTCTCTAGACCATTACTGMCTTTCTGAGCAAATTAACTGCTGGGATTTCATTGCTTTGTATAGAAAAACTGGAAAGTATATTAGTAAAAGTGCACTATGTTTTTTGTTTGATTAATTTAATGGCTTATTTGCTGAAAAAATAAATAGGAAAGCATATATACAGAATTAATTAACTGTGAAATATCCTTGTTTTAGTCTTTCTGAATTAATAATGTTTATAACAAATCAATGGTTATGAGTTTTGTCATGTATTTTTCCCCTGAATAAGCAATAGTTCCAGACTGAAGCTCTGATTTGCATGTTACCTTTTGCATGAACAGTACTAAAAGAATAGAAGATTGGATTAAAATACTGAAAGTAGTAATAATAAAGTAGCAAGCTTAAATATTTGTTTCAGAATTTTGTAGATCGTTAACCACTTATTTGAATTATTGATTTAGCACTGATTTGAAGAATATATTTCTTGGAACTTTTCTTTTTGAGCTCYGATGTGTTAAGTAACCTTTTCAGAATAACCTTTTCAGTGCTGGAATTACAATGTTTGGGGGGTGGAAAGTTTCCTGTGTGTTTAAACTCCCTTGCTCATTTAACAGTGGGCCCTAAATGAGTGTAGTTGAAGTACTCGCCTCTTTATATTTTAGAAGAAAGAAAGAAAAACAGTGCCCTCTAATGAATGTAGTCCATGTACAAAATCAACTTCCTGTCACAAGATTGTTCTGTTTTGCCTTTTAGAAATGCTTTCAGGGCTTAAAAGTCCAAAAAAAGACCTGCCAGTAGTGCTGTGGCATGCAGGCATGCATTTACTGCATTATTCTTGAGTTATTTCCAACTAACCTTAAAATAAAAAACAAAATCGAACTCATTGTTGGGTTGTGACTGAAAAATTACTAGCAGACTAGTAATTACAATATATGAATGTTGTGCTCTGCTTTGAAAGCCTGTTTCTTTTCAAGGCTTAGTAGAAATTAAAGCAAAAAAAACACTAAGAAGTTCCAAATGAGGACTTGTGATATTTTAGATCTGGTGTATTTCTTTGAAATATAACCAAAAAAAAAAAAAACTTTTTACAGTAATTGTGTATTTTGTGTGTACAGATACAGTACTACATGTGCAGCAGAATGTATGCATCTCTTACGCATCAGCTCTTAGAAATAAGAGACTATAAAAAGATGTATTAAGGTTTCTGTGTAAGTCAGGATGGCCAGATATGTATTGCAGAAAAACAACCCAAATTGTTCAGAAATGATTTTGAAAGAAAAATGAAACTTTACTTGGTTTGAGGAGTCTAAAAACTAGTTTTTCTTTTGAATGGTGGTCAATTAAAATGTGATAGTGATGTCAAAGCATATATGCAGGCAGGTCTTAAAGCATACCTGCCTTCTATAAGTAAGAAATATTTTAGGATTTTATAGTCTAAAGAAGATACTAACTTTATTACTCTTGATGAACCAATAACAAGCATTCTAATAAATGATGTTTTTAATAATTATACTCCATACTGTCTGGCAAAAACAAGACCAATGGTTACAAGTTCTCGTTCTGTTTCTCCTCTGAACTCACAAGCATATCTTTTTATTTCTAATACCATCTAAATTCACTTTAAGATTAGGTTAAGTACTGTGTGTTAAGTACTTTGAAATACACTTTAAAACTTTATATTTTTACTAGCACTGTAACTATATCAGTGATATGCTTAAAATCTCACCAGAGTTAAAAGGTTGTCAGAATACCAACTTTGTCAGTATCTGGGAGTAAACAGCCTGGCTTCACCAAGCTCTTAAAGCTGCTTGGTGCCAAAGTATCCTTAGGCAGTTCTAAAACGTGGCAATCTTAACACTAATTTAATAAAGCAGAATTATTTTTAATACTGTATTAACAAGAATATCTGCCCTTTTTATCATAGATTTGTCATAATGTGTTTATAGACAAGCTCTTACATTTAATTCAGATGTAATTGCATGCATATGTTTTGCAAATCAACMGAAGCCTTTATCTGGCTTCTGTTGKTGTATCTCCGTATTACTATCAAATCACAGACAAGAGTGTTTACATATTAAATGTTAAACACAATGAAATTGTACACACCTTTAATATCCATAGGATTTTAAGAACAGATCAGCATATTTTGACTTGTGGAAGTAGATGCTGAAGCCAGTCAAGTGTGAAAGTGTGTTTTCCTAGGAAAAAATACTAATTGGGTATGATTGGAAGTCAAAGGAAGGAATGATCCTAAGGAAAATACCTGGCTTTTTTTGTCTTCCTGTATATTTAGTTGTCAGTAAAGCAAAACCCCCTGAAGTCTTTGGATTTTGACAGTGTACAGGCTGCAAGCACTTTGTAAATCAGTCTCAAAACTGGCATATTTTAAATGTCTGCTTTCAGCATTCTTTCTACTGTAAGACCAATATGAAGGTGTAATGTAATTGAGAATATTCTTACATGAAAATAATTGTAAGAGGCAAAATACCTGAGTAACTGTGGATTTCAGTAGGAAAAGAATAGTGGTCTTGCAGACCATCTTCAGAAGAAGGTGTTTGATGAAGACACAGCAGACAGTGCTTCCTGACTTGTGGCAGAGGCAAAGTCAGCGACTGGAAAAAGAACTACCCTAGTATGCAGAAACTTGAAGGCATGGACTATGAAACTTAAATCATTGAGAGAAAGCTGAACTTTGTGGAGGGATTTAAAGATGTCACAGAGCAGAATGATGTATAAGGATTTTACTGGCAGAGTTTTAGACTAAAGAGGCATTGAGAGGTCAGAATGGAAGAAGATACCTGGAGCTGAGATCTTCTAGAAATGTGTTAGAGAATTTTACAGAAAGAAAATAAATAATGAAAATTGTTTTCAGAGAAGCAGCAGCATATGGATATCMTAAGCAAGAGAAAGAATGGAACAGGTTGAGATGGCTGTAGGCTATAGCAACCTCATTAGTATTAATCAAATCAGAAGAGTGGAGAAGATTTAAGTAGGAGGTGGGATAAAGTCCGTTTTGTTCTAAGTGTAATTCAGTTCATAGTCAGCCCTTTCAAAAGACAGACTAACAGTCTGAGCATTTGGCTTGGGTTTGGGGGACATTTATAATGTCTAAATCGTTTTTAAAACAATGAAATGTTGCGGTATTTGATCTAGTACTATGAGGTATTTTTCTGAAACAAAATTTAGCTTGCTGATAAATTGTCACTAATTTCAGTGATCAGTTTAATATTTAGTGCTCAATTTAATATTTGTTTTTATTACAGTCAGAAATTGGATTTGGAAAAATGGAAACCTATATCAAGTTAGAAAAGCTTGGAGAGGTGCGTATAGCTTTCTTTTGAAACGATTACTGCTTTGATGATGAAGCTTTATGTATAGTTTTATTTATGTCAAATGMAAATATCTACGTACTTTGAGATACCTATTGAATTTCTCTTCTTTTCAGGAAACCAAACATACCKTCTATGTGTAACAATGTCACAGCCACACAAATGCTCTGTGCATATATATAACATGGAAGAACACAACCTCTGAGCTGAGGAAGAGTTATGTTTGTGTTTCCTTCTGGGAGGGCAGTACTTGGGCTTTCTCCCCTCCATCTAGCCACCAATTTTCAGAGAAACTGTAGAATTTGGAGAGGGGGTTGGGAAGATGCAGCTGTAGGGCCTATCCAGTTTGTTTAAATTGGCCAGTGGATTCAAAAATGGAAGAGGAGCAGCAGGGTGGGATGCACCAAGCACTGCAGAAGAAAGCAGGGCTGATCAATATGTTGGCTGTGAATATTGCTGTTAGTTCTCGATCTGCACTATTTATATTTCTAAATACATCTTTTTTTTTTTTCTTCTTTTTTTTTTTTTTTTAATTTTACCTCTGTTATTTGTTAGATGTCTTGCTAGCCGTGGTGTGATGTTATTTATCTTTGGGGAATATTAATCTAATCACTAGCAAGTCCTAGTTGCAGCCGTATTTTCTCATTTGCATTACTGAGTAAGTGTGACGAACAATACAAGATATGTACTCTAACTCAGGGAAGTTTTTGTAACTTGGTATTACTTCCTCTCTGCAGTTGTTGGAATTAGTTGTGCAAGTTTATTGTTTAGTTAGTATTTCTTGTCATTGTGTAAAATGTCTTAAAAGAGTTTTGAACATTCTAGTTTAAGTAAAGAAAATTGTAAAAGATGAGCTTCACAATATTTCTTGTTCTTTCTGTCAACAAAAATTAAAGTTTGGTTCCCCCAGCCCCCAAAATGTTCTTACAGAAAATATGTAACAAAGGTAAGGAGCTATATAAAAAAATAATTAGCTGTTTTCCAGAAAAATAGCTGCACTATAGGTTAAAGATGTCTGAGCCAGTTTTAGCAAAATATGGCCTTTCCAGATGGTGTATTATCCTAGCAGTGAACCTGATGAACTTAACTAACACCACCTGATCAGATTTCTTAAGTAGATATATTCTCAAAACCTTTTGATGTAATCTTCAGAGCATTCCTTGTGCCTCTGTGTTTACAAAAAAATTTACTTGTTTTACTTGTATCAAAAGAAGAAAATAYAAAAATTAATCGTATCCAAAATGAAACCTATTATGAGTTCAGATAAAAGCTTTTATTTTCTTTTTAACTGGTCTTTCAATGAGGGAACAGCTTTTAAGAGTTTCTTTTTTCCACTGTGTAGGGTACTTATGCAACAGTTTATAAGGGAAGAAGTAAATTGACAGAGAACCTGGTAGCTCTGAAAGAAATTCGTCTGGAACATGAAGAGGGAGCACCGTGCACAGCCATAAGAGAAGGTGATAATTTTTTTTGTGCTTTCTGGAATTTCAGATATTTCTGGCTTTCTGTTTGTCCAAAGTACTGTTGGTAGAAAAACACAGATTACAACTGATGTAATTTTTGATAAAGAGAACTGGAATTTAGACCAATTAAGTCTTAATATTTCAAATGTACTTACTTTGTGGTGGTGGTTGTGTTCTCAAACACGGTCTTTAAGATGTGGATAGTTTTATACTGAATTATGTGTATATAATGAGTGACTTTCAGGGATTCAGAATACATTTTAGGAAATGATTACTTCTATCTGAAATGTGTGTGTGTGTATGTGTGTGTATAAATGTATAATTACAATTCTCTGCTTACAAGTTTCTCAAATGTTTGATGGTTAAATACCTTTTTTGTACTTGAGTTACCTTAATGCTATATGAATATTATGTTTTGTAGAATATCTCCTTAATCTTAAAAATTAAACAAATACCTTACATATACAAATGTRCTAGTTGTATTGCATTTATTTTTGACCTTTCTCACATTTACTTATACTTAAAATTCTTTTCACAGTGTCATTATTGAAAGATCTGAAACATGCAAATATTGTTACATTACATGATATAGTGCACACGGACAAGTCTTTGACTCTTGTTTTTGAATATCTGGTAAGCATTGAAACTACTACTGAGTTTATACATTTGATGCATCTCTTAGAGATTATTGTTTCTAAGTAACACAGACATATCAAAAGTCTGTGACATCTTTTTAAAAATGATGTGATTGTTAATATTTTTCTTCTGCATCTAGAGTGAATGGAAAATTGTAAAAGTGTATTCAGTTGTAAGATTGCCGTAAATTAGTAAATATTATTCTGATAATTTCATATTTCATGGGTAGCAATTTACTGTGAGCTACCTTTCCTTTTTTTTGAGGAAAATGTCTGCTTGTACCAAAATCATTAATGAAGAAAAAAAATAATTATGCTATTACCACAGTGGTATTTTTCTATTATGACACAATTTTCACAAATTTTCTAAGTAAAAATGCATACTTCAAGATAAACCATTTTACGTTGCATCCATTTCAAGCAAGTGCTCAGAATTACATTCCTCGCTTGCTTGCCTCTTCCACTGTAGCTGCTTTCTCACTGAAGCTTTATGTAAAGATATTTTTGTATAATATGCTAGAATATGTAAGTACGATAAGAGGAATAAAGAAAAGCTCTTCCAGTGTAATTGGGGAAAGTAGCATTTCATAAAATATGCTGATGAAGAACATGGAAGAGAAGGCAATAACAAATAATGTGTGCTGGGATAATCTAACTTGCTGGAAAACATGGGTATTTCCATCCTTTGCAAAGCCAGTTTTCTTCATGTTCTGCATGTTTTCTTGTCAAAAAAATGTGGGTTTTGTCAAAAAACTGCTTTCTGGTGATTTGCCAGTTCTAACAATATATAGTATGTACAAAATGTCTTGTCCAAAATTTACTGAGCAATGATGGTGGTGTTTTGACAGGACAAGGACCTGAAGCAGTACATGGATGACTGTGGTAACATCATGAGTATGCACAATGTAAAAGTGAGTGTTTCTAGTGATAGTGACTGGTTTCCAGCTATTTCTGTTCTGATTTAAGAATTTTAGAGTGCTTAATTATTATGAGTTATGTGGTTTGAGTGTTCTTTTTTTGTTTTGTGGGGGCTTTTTGTTTTTTAGTTAAGAAATATAAATTCCTTTTCCATCTTTGGGTCTGGCTCAACTACATTTGATGTCAGTGGGAGTTGTTCTGTTTAGTTTTGATAGCTTTTAAGTGTTTAAACCATTTAAAACAGGAGATTATATCACTTTTCATAAGATTCCATTCTCTTTGAAGTTGCATTTTTAAAAAAAAAATCCTAAAAAAAAATAAATTCATAACTGTTTTGACCTGTCCTTCCATTATTTTTAACCTCATTTATTGAGGTATTTGTTTAGATTTGTCTTCTAATAGAATTTGTATATGTGCTAAGGAAAATGTGGTCTCATGACTGTGGGTTTGGATGCCACTGCCTAAATATATATTTAAGAAACAGTGATGTTCATCTCTCTAGGAGTGATAAAATAGAAGTGATTTTCTTTGAGGTTTAATTGTTGATGTTAAGTATAGCTATAGCCTGGGCTAGTGACTTGTTTTCAAGTCTGGCCTGGTGAAACCTTCTGATGGAGTTGTTGTCCTTGTTTTTGCCTTAATAGCATATTGTATAACATATTCTTTATTGATGTGCTTATGGGATTCAGTCTGGTTATCAATTAYACTTTGGTTAGTTTTTTCTTTTATTTTGTTGTCACATTAGAGTAAGTATCTGTGGGAAAAGACATCTACCTTAAACCTATCACATTGCTTCCTTTGAGTGTTTGTGAGGGGAAACTGTTTAATTCGAGAAAACAAAAAACATAATTAGGCCTCTGGTTTTGATTAACTACATAAAAGGTGAAGTGCAGTGTGTAATTTATAGAACCAGAAAGTGCTTTAAGCTTAAACTGTAAAAAAAAAAAAAAACACTTTCTACTTTCTATAATAAGTGTAGTTAAAGAAGAAGAGGAATCTGCTAATCTGCTAGTGATAATCCTAGTTAAGCAGAGAAATGTGTTTTTCCTTGTTTTGCTCATGGCTTAAACTGGTCCCTAAAAGCATGGTCCCTAAAAGCACATTGGCAAAGTCAGTACATTTG
The DNA here is from genome assembly GCF_003343005.1 of Rhea americana. Taxonomy (NCBI): domain Eukaryota; kingdom Metazoa; phylum Chordata; class Aves; order Rheiformes; family Rheidae; genus Rhea; species Rhea americana. The sequence goes on along the minus strand of NW_028186856.1, from coordinate 1,862,921 downwards.
GCAATAGAGAACTAGACTAGCTGCTTAAMTGTGGCACCTGTATACACTTACTGTACAGTAACTGTAGGGGTTGGGATCATTATTAATRTTTAAGATACCTCCCTGTGCATCCTTTCATTCACATTCCTCAGCTATTGTAGGCTTTTGAGTTTTTAATGAAATGAGGGCAGATAATAAATGTGTGTGACCTTTGCAGATAGATATTACTATTTCAAACAAAATTGTGAGTTCACACGTGTTGTCCTGTGCATTTCCAAAAGGATCCATGCTAACTGTGGTGAAGATCCAGGCTTATCTGCTCTGTCTTGTTGACCAATCCTTGCTGTCCCAGTGCACACTAGAGATGGCTATTGATTTCCACAGCTGTGCTGTTAATATCACTTGTGAATGACTACCCCTGCAACAGTATGGGTATGAATAGATGGAACAAAACTTGTTGCTTCTCATTCTGCTCTTAAAAAAATAAAAAATTCCACAGTCCTAATCCTCACCCCCCTTTTTTTTGGAGTAGATAAATCTCTCATAAGCAGACTGAGAGCAGATGGGTGTAAAATACACCTGCCGTGTATTTGTCTGGTTTAGGAAAAAGAACTTGGGGATGTTACCTGATAAATTTTTTAAGTTCATGTGTTAGAAAATGATGATATAAAAACACTCCAGTRTTTCTCCTTAAGCACCTTGTTATGTGGTGAATTTGTCACTTTGGTAAACTTGCTACTGTTTGTAACACTCTACATTTTTTGTTCAGTAATTCATTTTCCATTTGCTCACCTTTACTGAGTGAGGACTATTGTATAGTAATTGATGCCATTAGTAGCTACCCAGAAGTCTTGTGTTCAAGTACAGGCCCACTATGCATAAATGAATTGCAAAGTACTATTTATTAAAGCAGTGTTAAAGTAAACTGCCTTGGCTAAACCTTTTTTCACTCCTTACTATGTATGTGTCTATGTATATGCGGTATTAATACGCATAACTGCAGTTCCTTGGTTGAATTGCTGTCCTAAAGGACTAAAATAAATACCTGCGTATCAAGGTGAGGGGATGAACATAAATGCAAGAAACAGACTATTATGGCAATCCTCATTTTCCCAGTTCTGTGTTTCATGAACTTATGAATCCAAGTGTATTTTTCCAATAGCCTGTACAAATATTATTTACATAGTTTTGCCCAATTGGATAAGGAAGCTGAGCTACATTTTAAGAAGGGACTCTGTAGCAAAAAATAATTTCTAGTCAGAAACCATTGCCTAAAAAGACATTAGCATGGGGAAGAGCATTGGTAAATAATAATTTGGAAAAAAAAAACACCTCTGGTTCTCTTCTGTTATGTAGAACAAATTGCACTTAAAATTGTTGTGTTAAAGTATTGTGTAAAAGTAATGTATTATCATAAAAGGGTTTTAGATTTCTAAACAATAATGAAAATACTCAGAATGTGTTCTTATGAAAAATTAACTTTTTGAAATGGACTTTTGTATTGCTTACAGTACAGAGATTTAACTCTACAGTGCCCCAAATGGACTGTTAGAATAACAAGTGATCTATAGATTAATATTTTYAGTCTAACTTATATATAAATGTTCTGTTTTGTAGCTATTTTTATACCAGATTCTTCGTGGTTTGGCATACTGTCATAGGAGAAAGGTGTTACATCGAGATCTGAAGCCACAAAATCTACTAATTAATGAGAAAGGAGAATTGAAGCTAGCAGACTTTGGTATGGACTGAAATTATTCTATAACAAATATTTTCTTTACTCAGCAAAAAGAAAGTACTGAGAATAAGTTTCACTGAACTTTGAAATACTTTGGAATAGAGAATGTGCATTTGCAAACCCCTGTGAACATCAGGAAAAATAACATTAAGATGTGCATTAAAGCATCTCTTTTTTCTACATCTTTACCAATTCAAAAGGCCAGGATTCAGAACCTGTATTGTGTCTTCCTGAGAACTTGTCCTCATTATTGCTGYTTTTTGTTTATACTGGAACATTTTACTGGAAAAGTAAAATGTTACTTAGTCAATATTACCAGGCAAGCAGCATGCTGTCAGTGATTTAAAGTAGCTATACTATTGTCAGAACCTGTTTTGAAWTGTTGTTTGGAGCGTTGGCTGACATGGGTAGAGGTGAATGGAGAAATTGTCTTTTTAGGACATCTTGAAATGTCCCTRTTAGCTAGGCTGTTGGAGGCATAAAATGAATAGACTTCAAACAGAAGACTTTTAGGTTTACAGGGCTATTACTAAGGGTATTTTAAGGCTTTTGATTGATTCCTTTTCATTTGTGAATCTCATTTGGTTAAGAATTGGTTTGTTTGTTTATTTCAGTTTTCAGCCTAAATTGTGCTTCATATTAAAAGAATTGTGAAGAGAGCTCTCAAAATACTGGTTATCTTTTCCACTCTGATTTCAGTTAGTTCATCCTAGTGATGATCTGTTCCATTTTGTGTGTTCATACTTTMAAATACTCCAATTTCATCTAATAATAGCTCTCCTGCCATTCACTCTAATCTGGCATGGAATCTTGTTACTTGATTTTTGTGCTCTTTACTTCAGTATTTTGATTACCTTTCTTCCACTATGTGTTGCCATAGATTATCAYTCCTGAAGGATTTTTTTTTTCCTCAAGTGGATTATGCCATGTTTTCTGAATTTTATAACTCAACCAGATTTCTGTACCCTTTTTTCTAGTAACTGCTGAACTGTAGCCRTAGCAGTAGCTTTCAATCTATTGGGTATGGTCCCAACCCAAGTCTCTCTCAGTTTTACAATCTTCTGCAGAAGTTAGTATTTTTAGTCTATTTAAGATTTCAGTCTTGACCACACGGAAATATTCCACAAGCCATTATGTTGGGTCATGTGCTTCCTTTATATGAATTAGTGGAAACAACCATAATAGATTCTGGAATTCATTTGAAGAAGACAAAAGAGAAATGGCTATCTGCAGTTACTTTTGGAGAGGAAAGATGAGAACATCTTATCTGAAGTGAATTTATGTATATTCAGCAAAAGTCAACCTTTTATAGGATATTAGTAATCAGAGTGATATGCATATAGGTCACTTAACTTAACTTGAGTTTTGAAAGGAAGTTTTACAGCTTCCTTTGAAACTGGCACTTGACCAAATCCGTAAGTTGGAGCCTGTGAAGCACTGTCTTTATCATGCTTATTTTTCCTWAAAAATCACTCCCAAAGCAGGGTAACTCTACTGGGAGAGAGAAGGAGTCTGTCCACATGCTGAATTGTCAGATGTTACTCCATCCTCTATCACTGATAAACCAAGTTCCTTTGGGAGTTCCAGTGAGCWCTTGCCATGCGGTGGGGCACTCACATGGATGAGTTTCCTGTTATATTCTGTGTCAGGGAAGTCCTTTGAAAGTTGTGCTACTGCTGGGTTTCTTTCGCTTGTATATGGATCAGAACTGCTCCAAAGACTGCATGTAACCTGACAGAGCTAACTTCTAGTGAAGTTGTTACTGACAAATTGACAATAGTGCTATGGAAGGCCCTTGTCGGTCCAACACTGCTTTGGTCCATTTCCACCAATTCATTGTTCTTCTGTTGCCTTCTGCCTCTTGCAACATAATTCTCAAGTGGAAATAGTGTGTAAGGGATGTCGGGGTCTGTGGGGTGAGATGTCCTGTTGGTCTAATACTTGGTTGTTTTGAAGTCATCCTGTCAATTTCATCAAGTTTTGATCTGTTTATCTACCTTCTAGGCTTAAAAAGACTGTAAGCATGAGCTAGCTGTAAGTATTGAAAGGCAAATCATAGGCTGTAGAAATGTAATTTTCAAGACTCTTTAATGAATATAATAGGAAAGGTATTTAGCAAAGAATATTAAGGTAAATTTGTCCTTTGAAAGTTATTTGTCAATTCCTTGCAAAAAAAAAAAAAGATGCAAGGAATGCAGCGTTTTGGACCTTTCTCTTCATTTAAATAAAATGGAATTGCAAACAAATASAGATATACAATATTTGGATGAATTATGCCCAGAAACAGCACATTACCTTTTATWTCCTTTTTATCAAGGGTTGGCTAGGGCGAAGTCTGTTCCTACAAAGACCTATTCCAATGAAGTTGTCACGTTATGGTACAGACCACCTGATGTTCTCCTGGGATCCTCGGAATATTCAACTCAAATTGACATGTGGTTTGTATAGTTTTGCTAAATTTTAATTTTGGTTCTCATCATATGAAAAATGTCAGCTCTTCGTTATTATATAGCAGCATTCAAATGCTTTAATCCTTTGAATTTTTGAAGGATACAGCYGAGTTGTATTCTAGAGACAGGACTGGCACACAGGGAAGGTGCTGGTATTTCTCTTTGAAAATGCAGAGTATCTTTTTATGGTTTAGAGTAAGCGTGCATCAGGTCCACTGTGTTGGGAAAAGAAATCCATGTTCTTCCTGTGACATGATAACATGGTATTTTACCGTGAACTTCAGTGAAGTTGATAAACTTGACATCTGAAGGAAGAAGATGTAATATAGCTGTGACACAGGTTTTGTTTAGGCTTTTATAATTCTTTTGTTGCTGTATGTCTTCTTTCAAAACAATATTTTTAATAGTTAAAGCTTTAAAGCTTTAACTACGTGGTTAACAACTAACTAATAATATGTTGTAATTTAAGACAAATAACAAAAGTGTTGAAGACCTGAAAGTTTTAAGCAATGGATTGTCTCTTATTTATCTTTTGCTTTGTTTTTATGAAGGGGTGTTGGATGCATATTTTTTGAAATGGCGTCAGGAAGGCCTCTTTTTCCTGGTTCGACTGTTGAAGATGAACTGCACTTAATTTTCAGACTTCTGGGTAAATGGATGCTTTTAGCAATAATGTTGCTATCTGAACATCTACTTTATTCTTTTAAACACGATTTCTCTGAGAACTGTAGATTTTTATCTATAAACAGCRACATTTTATATTCCACTGTGTTGCAGGTGAATGAGGGTACTCTCAATCACTTTGTGCATAGCTGAATTTGTACAGTGCAGAGTCATTGACTCTTTTTCTGTTTCGTGTTTAAATTACAAAATTAAATGCTTGCTTAAATCTTATTTCTGTACAAATTTTAAGTTCTTTTTCTTTTTTTAACATAGGAACTCCATGTCAAGAAACATGGCCAGGCATTTCTTCCAGTGATGAATTTAGAAACTACAACTTTCCAAAATACAAACCACAACCCCTAATCAATCATGCACCAAGGTACTTTGTTTTTTATTAATAGAAAATACACATCCCTGTAGCTTTGCAAATTTGTAAATGAGAGCATGTTTCCAAGTACAACATGTTCGTGAATGTTAGAAAACTTCATATCAGTTATGTTACTGTGGGCAGATACTAATGTGAAGCATAATCCTGGTACTATGCGATTGCTTTATATAATATCATTTAAGGCACCACAACTCCATAATGACCTATAGAACAGTAAACTGTGATTAATAATGCCTGCATAGTGTTAGGAAGTGCTTCCTAAATAGGCCAGACCTCTCCTGCTGTGCAATAGACTCATTGTTAGACTGGCAAAATTTCCTTGAGCAGTCTCTTGAGACAATGCTAAAGCCATTTATGAGGATTTTGAAGGGCTTTACCTGTATTGTTAACATCACACCATAAATAAACTTTATAGCAAAGCCTAATGCATTGCTTTTGACTATAAAGAAAATGATATAAGATTTTGTCCGCCGATAAATGGGTAGTATTAGGTTAAAAAAAAAAAAAAAAAAAGCAGCAGCTTTTTTGTTAAAATAAATGGCCCTGATCCTCTTACTAAATCACAGTCCAAAGCTCAGGATTGGTAATTCACCACTGTTTCTCTCAGCAAATGAGATATTGGCATTTGTATGTATACTTATTAGTGTGCAGGAAAGTTATTCAGGTGAATACATTGTTTTGTTTAAATTTTATTTTCAGGCTTGATACTGTTTAATTAAACTAGCTCTTTTGCAACTTTGCTTTGGTAAATAGAGATCAAAAACTGTTTTAATTCTTAAAATATTTTTATTTTTAGGCTAGACACAGAAGGAATTGAATTGATAGCGAAGTTTCTTCAAGTAAGATGTCTTTTGCAATTTTGCTTTATAAAAATGCAAGTTTAGAGCCTTTAATATGTTATTTCTAAAATTTATTRCAAACTAGATCTGTTAGATCTATCTCAAAGTAGAATGTGCAGCTGAGTCTTTAGTGGAAGACAGATTTGGAAAGAGTGATTGTTAGCCTRGCTGGTCTAGGAACTTGAAAGTTCATGTTTAATTTCTTCTGCCAGAAGAGCAGTACTTTTACTTGATCTTGTAAAAATATAATTGGACTCTGTTAATAAATTCTTGAAAATCTAAAGCTCTTGTGAAATAAGGTATTGAAAAAAGAACTTTTAGATACAAATACTACATTTCTGCAACAATGAACTTAGTTTATTTACTAGAGAAGCAATTACTAATGTGTAATATTACTCTCTGCTGCTTTGCACTGTCTGTGTTCAGATGGTAAAGTGGTATGTGTGTTTAATCTTTTAATCTGCTTTAAGAGTAAGTCATGTACTGAGAAGCAATATGGAAGGCCTGTTTAAGTCCTTGATGGGGTGGCAGAAGGACTGTAACTTCACCAACTTAAAAAGTCTTAGTATTTAAGATGGAGTGCACTTATCCTACTTTTCATTGCAACCAAAAATTTAAATTCTATGTCAGTTCTTCATGTGTTTGCACAACCTATGAGAACAGTATTTGCAGTCCTTGTTTGAAGTTAGTTCTTGCTTCTCTACCRTTTTTCTAATGAAATGTCTGCATCTTTGCTGTCCAAAGGTGCCAACCAGAAGACATGTTGAGCATAGCTTGAAGACCACCTTGTCCAAGTTCCATTTTATGCAAATTGCTACAGCATAATGTATTCTGTTTGGAAAGCTTCTTTTAATCTCATGAAATAGCATTTTACTTCAGTTTAATATTAAAGTAGCCAGAAGTCTGTCTTCTAACTGTTGTTAAAACTATAAATAAAGATGAAACTGATGCACATCAAAAATATACTTACAGCAGTTATTTTGACTRTTTTAGCAATCTGATTACATGTTGCTAATGCTAATTTAGATAACATATGTTAGATTTTCATGTGTGAAGTAAAGGTAATGACAACAAAGATGTCCTGGTGAGTTAGTGGGAAACATTGWGCAAGTAGAACTGTACTTCTTTCTTTGACGAATCATTTGATGCAAATAATTCTTTAATAAAAAACAATGTGCATATATCCATTTATGTTAATAGTATGAATCAAAGAAGAGAATTTCAGCAGAAGAGGCCATGAAACATGCATACTTCAGAAGTCTTGGAACAAGGATACACGCTTTGCCAGAAAGTAAGAGCAGTAATAAAACAGCAGAGTATTCTTAAGATAATACATTAAAGCAAAGTTTGTTTCTTAAGGAAAAAATCTCTAACCTGTTAAAGAGTCTGGTATATATTGTTTTTATGTATTTGAGAATAGGAAACATTTTCCCTTATTTAACCGTACAGTTGAGAATAGAATTTTGTTCGATAAAGCRTAGTTGTACATGGATATGAATTAATGTGGGGTTTTTTTGTTACTGTTGCAGGTGTTTCAATATTCAGTCTAAAAGAGATTCAGTTGCAAAAAGACCCTGGCTTTCGAAATTCCACTTACCCAGAGACAGGTATGGGAAGTTCAGTACTTTCTCATATCTGCAAGTTGAATGCTATGCCGGAGACATTCTAAACTAAAAAATACTCTGTTAAATTGGTCTGTGTAAGTGAACTCAAGCAAATACCTGAAAATGACTTGCTTAGTCTTCTAGAAACATGCATGCTAAATGCCCAGAAGGAGATGAATTTAAATAGAGATGGACAGAGGGGCTGTTAATACAAGAACATCTCGGGAGTTTGAAACCATTTTTGTGTGGGTGCTGAATTGTGGCAAAGGAAAAAAAAAAATGCAACGAGTGCAATTAGAAAAAGATCCTGATATTGGATTAAACAGAAAGAATATTCTCCTGACACTGAAAGACAGAAGAGGTGGAGAATAATTGAATACTCGGTTGTGCGAATGCTTCAGTTTCTCACCACGGTCCGTGTTCTGTTGTAGGACATGGGAAGAACAGAAGGCAGAGCATGCTTTTTTAAAGCAGGCGATGCAGAGTCAAGCCCAAGCCTATCCTGTCAGTCAAGGACTTGGATCTGAAGGCAGTTCTCTCTTTTGGTGGACTTGGAATCGCAGTTTGTCTACACTGTCCTCTTCACAGTGGAGTCTTTTTATTTCCAACCTGCAGATTATGTTTTTATATTTGTTGTCACAGTGTGACAATTTTTTGTACAGTTGGTTTTAAGGTCTCCTCTGCCACTAGAGCCAGTAGGTTACAGCTGTTGATGTAACTGTAGCTGCAATTTTTGTGCAGGACTGAGAAACACAGTGCATTATTTATTGCGGAATCATTGCTGCTAAATAACTACTGTCTGTATAGTTAACACAACAGTTCCATGCCTGAAGAAGTTGCAATGGCTTTATGATATGTGAATGCATCTGTTTCTCTTCATAAAATGTTCTACTGCTGCGGGGTTTTTTGTATTTCTTAAACTGCAGTGTTTCCTGGAATGTAAACATAGCTTTGCTTGGCTATAGGTGAACCATCTTTAACGCTCTAAGTTCATGGCACTTAATTCCTTATTTAACATTGGAAGTATGTGTTAAAATAGTTGAAAAAATATAAACGCATATTATGTTTTTGAAAAGCACATGGTGTGAAAGTTGATTCAAACAAGTGAACAATTAACTATTATTTGCTCTCAGATCCTATATTAGTTGCTGAGAAATCACAGCATGGAGACTGGATGATAAATTGTATCAGGGTTGCTCCAGTATACAATATTTGCACATTATTGTGCATATAGGGCCTGCAGAAGCAATGACTTTTTTACCCTTTTTTTTAAACTTAGAAATACAGTTAGTAAAAAGATAATTCGTACACATTATATCCTGGTTTACTTTTGAAATTTAGAATCTTTTCATTACAGAAGAACAGGATAACTGGTGACAGTAGTATGGGAATAATGTCACTTTTTCCCATCTTGTTGCCCTACTATTTCTACATTTTTCACTTGAAATCAACTGGAAAGATGCAAGTTTGTACTTGATAATAACTCACTATACTACAGAACTTTTAAAATGGGAACTTAGAGAGTTTTTCAGATCTTAGATGTTATCTGTTTACCAGAGATAGTAAACATGTTACTACTATGCTTATGCATCTCAGTGAGTATCATAAGTACACCCTTGGTGATGGTTACAGTATTTTTAAGCATTTGTGTTCRCCTTTATGAACTTATTTGTTTAGTGCATCTTAAAGAGACTGTAAATCTTTATTGGTATATTTTGAAATGGTCATGTAAATCTTTGGCTGGTATATCATGAAAATAGTCATAGGTAACTTAATTTTTTCCTGACATTCACTGTAAAACATTCAGGGGTCCTACCATTTCTGTTCAGGAAATCTTGTAGTTTATTGTTATTTAACAGTATTAAGTGAATTTTTGTATATTTCATTTTAACTTTATTTGTGAATAGTGATTGTGGCATGTTTGGGGGTGTTTTATTAATATTTCATTGATACTGGTAAATTTGAATTGGGACTTTTTTATTTTCTGGAAGAGGGAAATTCATGTGTAATGGTGACTATCGGACCACTACTGCTTTTCAGCATTTGTAAACCGGTTTTACGTTAAATCTTGTAGACCTAACAAACTGCTGTTATTTCTAACTGACCGACCTGTATTAATATTGTACTTTTGAAAGTATAAATATTATGTGGAATTCCTTGGTTTTGTTTGGAAGTTTATAATAACAAAGGCGCTGTGTTGTTAAAAATACAGACTTAGGGAACTTGCAGTTCTTGGGGCATTGTTGGCACCTCTTTGCGAGATCTGCGCGTTTGGGGAGTCACTGGTTTGAAACTCAGCAGCTTCTTAGTYCGTGCAACACAGCAGAGGTAGAGGCAGTAGAAGTAGTGTGACTCGTCTGCACCGGAGGCCGTTCTTGCCATAAACACGGTCTAGAGTTTGCTTTTTAGCAGTCAAGTCCTGCATGTCACATGGTATCAGACGTTTTGCCTAGTCTAGAAGCGTAGTCTGCGTCTCGGATACTTGCGTGGATCTCCTGCCAGTACCAGCAGGAGTTTTAGCTGCRTGTCAAAGGCAGATTTGATGCTGAAGAAAAACCTTTGTCCTGAAATAGTTGTTATATATTTTTGTATAGTTGATACGGATCTGATCTAGATTTTATACTGATTAACTTTGTAGGGAATATGTCGTAGATGTGGTAAGTGTTGAAGAAGCAAGTATCGGAGAAACATCTGCTTTTTTTACAAAAGTAGTGAAGATGCAGAGTAAATGTTCACTGTGGATAAATGTGGGATTTAGCATTTCTAGAACAGTAACATTTCATAGGGCATAAAAGAAAAAGGAATAATGTGATATTGATGAGTAAAGGACTTTAACTGGTAAAATGGAGTGCAGTAACCAATTTAGATGAGGATCAGCTGCAGCTAAGAAAAGGAGTTTTCCGTTTTAAGTAGAAATTCAGCTTTTTTGTTACAGATAAAAAGATCTTCCATAAAATTGCAGCAGTCGCTCTGAATATAAGGTGATTTTTCTCAGAACCTACAAGTGAATCRGTTTACTTCGTTAGGAGATAACTTTAAAGAATGTATTTTTTTAAGAAACTTGGCATCTGTGATCGGGTCAGTTTAATGTTTTTGTTGTCCATAATTGAAATTTCTGCATCAGCAGAGACAGCTCGGCAGCCGCTGCCTGTTTGGGGCAGCGGTCGGTAAGCCTGAAGTCACTGGGCATTTCTCTGGCATCATTTTTTTCCCCGGTCTGACAGCGTCAAGCGCCCCGGACTTGGTTTCGCTGTCACTGAGAACTGTAGGGAGTGCTGGAGAAAACCTCAGCCGCAACGTACGTCTGGCTGGAAACCAACCACTCAGAATGGATGGAGTTGTGAGACTGGTGTGACGGCCKCTGCTTAAAGATGAGCGATGGGTGAGCGAGCGAGGGCCTGCAGCGTGTCGCTCRTTGAAGCTAGCTGGTGCATCCCACCAAGCCAGCGGCGGGAAGGCTGTAGGGGTGCGTGCAGTTGCGTGGAGGAGAAGGTGGGGTTGAAGAGAGGAAAGAAGCATGTGGTGAGGAGGTGGCGCGAAGGCTGCAGGGCAGCGCGGGTGGCCGGACGGGGATTCGCAGGCCGGGGGAGAGCGAAGAGGACAGACGAGCTGCTCAGCAGCGCTTCAGCGAAACATGCGTCTCGCCACGGCTGTGTTGTTTTGTGCTGCTTTGCCACAGCGTTAAGTAGCCAAAGTGTACCCCTGAATTGGGCGATCGAAGTTAAAATAAACAAAAATTGAAGAATTGACATACTTTGTATCTGCAAATCACTTGAAAAGACTGCCAGGTAGCATTCTTTGAGCTACTTGCTTGTTGTTTGTGCATGAGTTTTTCAGTTTAATAAAATATATTGTTTCTGTTTGGCACTGTTGAGATGGAATTAAAGTTAAGAATACAGTCGGTTATTGAGGACAAAATATATGAAAGGTATGTTGTAAATATCCACAAGCTAAGTATTACAAATCCAGGAAATACCTAGAATTAAGGTCAGACTTATAAGAAATCCAAACAAATTAGGGTATGGAAATGTTCAGGTGTAGTCTAAAGTGACATGTTGAAGAAGAATTAGAATTTACTGTAGTTGAACAACATAATGTCAGTGAAGGGCAGAGTTAAAATCATCCATGCACCTTGGTAGCACATGGCACCTTTTCTTCCCTTAGTAGCGCTCGTCTTCTAAACAAATGCAACATCTCCTTAAAGTTACCTAATTTTTGATAGGAACTTTCATACTTACATTTTTACAGATTCTGTCTTTTATTCAGAGGCTGGGCTGTTGCAGATTTAATGCTGCATAGGCATGTACGTGGGTCAGCGCTTGCGTCTCACCGTCTATGTTAGACCAGTTCAAGAGATCGACGAAACAACATTGCTTTTAAAAAATAATGGAAGCACCRTGCAAGTGTTTAGCTAACCGATACATTGTAAAGCTGACTGTACAGGTGGGATTATTTTGAAGAGCAGAATTGCCAAGTAGATATGTGGGCTTTGTAATTCATACCAGGTAGCGCTTTCACCTGCAGAGTTTAGTTGACTGAGAAATCAAACTCTTGTTCTAGGCCACAGTGGAAGTTCTTGTTGTCAGAAGTGGGATTAGAGTTTGGCTGTTCTAGATTGTGTCCTCAAGTGTGTGTGTGTGAAAAGACTGTACTGCCTCTCTCTTGTTAACTGAGAAAAGATTGATGTCAGTGGAAAAATATATACATTAAAATTTTCCATGGTTTTCATGTGTTCTCTAAAGTCCCTTCACTCGTTTCAAGTACTCGTTAAGTAGTTTCCGGGCCAGCTTAAACCGTGAGTACACACATATGCACATACTTACTGATTTAAATAACTGCTTAATTTATTGGCCCGGCTACATCCTCTAAATTCATTTAAGAAACAGGCCCTCTTAAGGAGATTGCTTTCGAGGTGCTCTGGCTGAAACAGGAGTCTCGTTCAGCCTCACATGCCTTACCTCGAAACAAATTATCCCCCGCAGAGCTATAAAGTTTCCTCATTTGTTGTAGCGGGAGCCTCTTGCTGCCTGAAATGGCATCGCCGCGGACTGCAGACCTGGGAGGACGCTCTGGCCTGTCGCCCTGCCAGCAGGCTCTTGCTGGAGGCCTCCCGCCAGGCCCCACTGCTGCTCCTCTTTCACGCCGTGAGCTTGTTTTCGGTTCAATGTACCTATTGCGTCTAGCTTGTTTTCAAAGATTTTCTTTTCCCCCCTTTTCCCTTTCCATGTGCTTTTCCTTAATTTACAAAAGGAGGAAGCTGGCCTGGGGCCACATTAGGAATAATTAACGTTAGTTTTATCGATGCGCCCTTCTCGCGGAGTGGACACAAAATGAAACGATAGGAATCTACTAGGGGGAAAAAACAACAGTATCCCCTGGAGTCCTCTGGTGTAAGAAGCTGTTTCACAAATCCCCCTCCAAGGCGGGCTATGTGCCCGATTGCTCCAGAGTCCTCGCCTAAGGTTCGCGCTCTTTTTTTTCATTTAAATAAATTTACACTCCTTGCTGAGCTGTCAGTCACTTTGCCCTCAAGAAACAGGCTTGCACTCCGTCTCTGCAGGCAGAGCACTCACATGTTAATTGTTAAGGGCAGTTACCATTTGGGGCTAAAAGCAATTTCAAAAGTTGCAGTTTTCTGACGACTTTGTAGGTGAGTTTAGGTCAGAGTGACCTGTGTTTGTTTATCCTACAGGATACGCAGAGCGCCGCAAGACCAGAAGGGAACAGCAATGTCATTACATAAAAGGCTATCTATACTTACGGTGCCTTTTCTAAATTTATTTGGTGGTCATGATGGCTTCTAAAGATACTTCCTCCAGGCACAGGATCACACAGTGTCTCAATTCAGAGACTTTCKTTTAGAATTAAAATCACAGTCTGTTCTACTGCAGAGTCTGCTTCCCCTTTAAGCAGTCATCTTGTTGACAGTCTGTTACTTCTTTGGTAGCTGTCTCCRGGTTGGCAAGCACCTGTCTGATGAGGCTAGTTTTATTCGGACAAAGCAGATTGTTCTTGGTGGACGTAAGGGGTGGGTGTCAAGTCTCTCTCATTTTCTTTGCTTCGTTATCATTCCTCACTGTTTTCCCACTTTGGAAGTGTTCTTCAGAACTGGTGCTACCTCCCCGTGCCCTGGAAGTGCAGGTGAGAGCCAGCAGATGTGTGTCATCTGGCAAAGCTACTCGGTAGCTGTGGCCTGACTCATGGACATTTGCTTCTCAAGAAAACCAATTTAAAGGTAAGATAAAAATGGCCGACTTAGGTACCCAGCCTATAAAATATTGAAAACTTCCTGTACTGCCAAACTGTGAATAAAATGTAAATCTATCCCCCAAAAACCCTCCAGCTCAATTGAACTGCAACTAATAAAAAGAACATCCAAGAAAGAGTAACCCAAGTAACAAGTCTTGGAGGTCTCCACTGCCACAGAAACATTGACACTTCCAAAGTATTTATTTTACAAACATTTATTTGATTTTTCTCTACAGTTAAAAAGATATCTGTTAATAAAATTCAATAGAAAATTACCAATAGAATATTTTATTTGAAGCATAAAGCACAGTAATCTAGTGTTTTAGGTAAGTGTTTGAYTTGTGAGGCTTGACTTAATCTGTATAATTCTGTTTTGTCCACAACAGTAAGAGTTTGTTCCACATACTGACCARTTTGCAAGGCAGATTTTATTTTGACAAACTTTTTTTTTTATTGTAAAGTTTAGCAGCAAAAGAAAATGTTCTATTTTGTATTCTCTCAAAGATGAGAAGACAGTGCTGTTTCCAGGAGTCTTCCCTTGGAAATCTTTTGTTGAAGTCTCTTGGATCCTTTACAGTAATTTGCTGAGATATTTTTCCTAGCATTGCTGTTTTTCTGCCATCTTTTTTTTTTTTTTTTTTTTTTTTTTTTTTTTTNNNNGGGAGTAGTCAGCCTTTTAAATGGAAAATTATTAATAGGAGTCAAACTTTGGAAGAAGCAGAATTAGGAGCATCTGGATGCTTTTTACTGTAAGAAGCTTTTCTCTGTCATGCACTTCCTCCTCTATTTCTTCATTGCAGTGTGGTATTCAGCAATACTTTTTATTAAGTTTAAGACCAAATACTTCATGAATATCTTTACTTTTTAGACTCATAGTGAGAAACACAGAACACTTCATCTCTGTGCTTTGTTCTCCTACCAGCTATCCAGTATATATATATGCAAGGTGCAACTCCACTGAAGTAGATAGTTCCAGCTTTGGAAAAAAAGAGGAGATAGTTGGCCTTGGAGTGTCAATAATTGCCTGTATATAACCTAGTAACTGAAGAAAAATTCCATGTACCTGAGAAAAATGTATCTGTTAGAAGGGAAACGTTTGATCTGCAAGCCTGTGTGATTTCATCGGCACTAGACTAGTCAGGCTCATTGGTTATGTGCTGTCTCCCAACCTATTTTGAGTTTACTTAGCCTGAAATTYCCTTTTGCTCATAAATATTGCCTGGGTTCATTTGCTCTCTTCACTGCACGGGATAGTACCTCTTGGAGCTCCTAAAATGCTGGATCAAGTGAAAAGCTTCTTGTTTTATTCTTTTTTCTTATCTGATTGCTCTGTTTATCGGCACTAGTGCTTCGTGTAGATATGGCAGTGTTTTATTCACTTGATTACTCTAAGTGAAACTGAGGAGTCATTTTTGGTTGTGCAACCCAGGARCCTGAGGAAAATTCCTGCTGTCTTTTGTCAGACTACCTCTGCCCCAAAAACGGCTTTTAAACGTCAGAGCTGCATTAATAAAATGTTTATTTAGCACCTTTCATGTTGAAGGATCCAAAAGCACTTCACAACTTAACTACACACATCATCACTGAAATGCATCCAGGCAGAAAATCAGCAAACAACTCACTGCATAAGATTAAGAAAGAATTCACTTTTTACCAGCTGCTTGGCCAGAAAGCAGAGCAGAGTCTTTAATGATATGTAGCAAGGATCCTGATTTTGGTTAGTTTGTTTTCTTAAGGTCTCATCTGAAAGACCTACATGGTAAAACTGTGTTCAACCCAATTTAGCCACCTCAGAAAATTGAAGATTTGCATCAGCCCTGCCAAGATTAGAATCTGTGGTGCCAGGGAGTCTAGCCTGATCCTAACCTGACATTTAGATGACTAAGCCATCAGCTCAAGGTAGAGGACATACCTAATAAGTTAAAGTTGCAAATACATAGTAGCACAGTGTTGTTTTTTAATCCGGAATTCAGTTGTTTATGCACAAAGCTCCCACAGGTACAGTATGCCTCTTTACAAGCACCAGGCATTAATTTACAGTCCTACAACTTCTCCAGCTTCGAGGGAAGGGGAAATGTGACCTTCTGAGCTTTGGTAGCTAGAATAATCTTTCAAGGGAAATGGTCGAAGGCACTTGGCACGACTGAACAAAGCACCTGGAAATTCTCCATCAGGAATGATCCCCATTCCCTGGGAGGACAGCAATTACCTACAGTYTTTCCAGCTGTAATGTTGACAGCTTATAAGTAGTATATGCCAAATAAATTCTGAKCGAAGGCTCTTTTTCTACAGAAGCGCTTTCCAATGCTGGAAACGTTTCATGAGCGTACTCAGCCCGGTTCCTCCCCGCTGCAACTGCACAGAAGAATTTGGGCATGAGTGTGTAGATGTGGCTTTGTTACTCTTAAATGCACTTCCTGACTGTAACATTTATTACATCTTTCAATTCAGCAAAGAAAAATTATAAGGCTATTTTTATACAATTTGAAAGCACTTAATACAAAGTTACATGAATACACTGCATCATATGGCCTATCTGTGGAGAAAATACTGAAATACTACCGTAGGGCTGTTCAATACTAGTTTTGTCTTTCAACTTTTTATCTTAATACTAGAAAATATATAAATCATTTACATGACATTATGCAAAAGAAGGCACAGCCGGTTATAGTTTATACAAGCACAATGCATAATATGCAGAAAAGGGGATTAAAAGAAGCTTCACATCCTTATTAGATACATTGTTGCAATCCATTAAGAGAAGTACTTCATCAACAACAGAAGTGTTCAACACTTGAGAGCTATGATATAAAAAAATTATAATTCATTTAATGCAAAACAGATTTATATATATTTTTATATATAAACACTGTTTAAAAATGCTAACATAATAAAAGTAGATTATCCATGTAATGAAAAGTGCAAACCAAAGTAATAGAGGGTTTCACAATGTCCTTCTCATGACACAGGAAAAACTAGCCCATAGGAATGAAGTGTTAAATCCACCATCGAGTCCTTAAAGGGATGAGGCATCATCAGGATTTCTGAGCATTTGGAGAAAGCAGTACTGGAGAAGAGGCTCCATCCAGACTGGGGAGTGGCACTGGTATGTGACCATTTAGCAGAGTTGGAAACTGTAAGAGGCCAAAAGGTAAAAAAATAAAAATAATTTAAAAAATTGTTCTTTATCTCAAATCATTCTGCCCAAAAGCACATTCACTCAGCATTAGCAGCTGATTCCAGATGTTTTCAAAACTTCTGATTTCCATATCGTAAGATGTATACCAAATGCCTGCATCAGACATTTGGAAAGTAGAAGAGAGGATGAAAACTGTATAATCTTTAAATACTTAAGAATTTAGAATATTACCAGCTATATTTTACATAAAAGTTCATGTAACAGTACAGCTGCCATCAAGCTGGTAAAATAAGCAACACAGAGAAATGCTAGCCACCCATTCTGCATCCACAAATATTTTTCAGCCAACAAAATATTAATTGCATCTGTGCTTTTTATCTGCCCTTCACAGAAGCTAAGCAAGAAAGATATTTGCAAAAATGAAAGCCAAAATGTAATTTTCTGATAGAAAAAAAAAATCACAGTTGTGAATACATAAAAAGTTGTGAAAATTACTCTCATGCAAATAATTAAGAATTTTGATGTTCATTAAGAGGCTGCAAACTAGCCACACTGGATCATTTAGGTGAAGCAAAGCACACTACACTTCAGTATTAATGTTCTACTTCTGAAATGCTGTACACAGAATATTTATTCAATAAATAAACCAGCGTATTCGTAATTCACTCGAGCGGCCTGTCTGTAACTTGCCTACACTGATGCGTGATGAGTACCTACACTCTGACCCAAGACAAAACTAAGCAAATAGGTGGGATAAACTTGCCACAGCACGAGGCAGGTATCAGACCAGATACTCATCTGGCCTCAGGGCCTGATTCCATGAGGCAGTCTGCACTCTGTGGACTTTCTTCCCCCCCAACACACACACTCTTTCTATAGGCTTAAGAGAGGAAGACCTGAATAGCAGAAATCCCGATTTCCAGTAGATTTGTGTATTTTTTTTTAACTCCTTATCAGATCAGTCCTTAAACAGCGAACATCCATTTAAATCCTGTTTTGTGGGATAACTAACCTCTACGTGGGCACATGATCTCTTTAGACCATGATGACTCTTCCACTAAGACCCTAGATAACTATCTTCCAACCTTCAGCTGAAATTCAGACCAAGCACAGATGAGCAGTATGCTGCAGGGGTCTCGGCACCATCCCCATGGTACAGCGYGGAGCCAGGAGTGGTTGGCATCGCTCTCTCTTAGCCAAACAAATCCAGAAGAAACGTTTCTGTTGCTTCTGCCAACACTCATGAAAACACAGAACTTGATTACAAACTCTTGCTTTTCTAGTCTGTGTTTCTTAAGTGAGACATGTAAATTAAAATGTGTTTAATGTGATTTCTAAAGCTAACAAAGAGACRGTTGTGTGATCTTTGGGTGGCTGTCTAGGCAGGTGGCATGCTGGCGCTGCTGCCTGACAGGCAAACTATGCTAATGCTACAGTTTCATCCTTCCTCTAGTCTCCACCCTAACCCAGCTGTCTTGTTCTTCTTCCTGTGGTCCCTGTAGCCCCCGGGGCCAAGACTATGCTCTTTATTCATACATCTGGATATGATGCAGATCTGGGACCTGCCTACGCCCTCTCAGTGCTACCATCAGTACAGCAGTAACAAAGAAAATATGCTTAATTCAGTACTTACTTAAACTAATCTGGTAATTCTTAAATTTGACTCCATTTTCTTGAATTAACCGATTCTGCGCAAGTCTCTCACTGTTCCAATTATCTGGTTATTTCAAACCAATGAGGAAACATCAAAATAAGTTTAATTACACAGCAGTATTGCTTCAAAGGGAAGACTTTCCAGGTAGGTCAATGCATCAAGGTAAACTGTGCGGAAAGAGACTGCGAATTTCAGTGATTACAGTGTTTGCTGTAAGGGTGAGTAGGCACAGATGCATGGGATTTGCTTTCACCTTACAGGCACAGAAAGCGGTTTTACAAGTTAATAAGCATCTACGTGCACTGTGAGGGAGCATTCACACGGTTGTATCCAGCAACTTTAAGGCAAGGACCAGCCTTTCCCATAGGTTTGTCCTGGGCTTAGTGGGACCACGGACTCAGGTACACCTCATCCTGGTTTTTGTACGAGAGAAACAYTACTGTTGAAGATCTACAGGCAAAGCCAAGCACAGCTCTGCTGTGAAAAGCAGAGCACACCTGAAAGAAAAAGGAAAATTACAGGACCCTAATCCCACCTGCATGCACATCAACAGCAAGGGTGGCAATGCTGTCAGTCAGCTGTAGCGCTGCACTGGTCTTCAGCTACTTGCAGGATTTTGACTCCTTTTACAAGAAACAAATGTTCTTTTAAACTCTCAGTGGGAATGGCCAAGTGAAAACAAAACCACCTTGTGAAGCACCTCTGTCTCTTTCCCTTACTTGCCACGTGGCGCCTGATGAGCATGGTCTTATYTGCACACACAGGGTGCCCCTAGCCCTTGGAGAGCACTGCCCCGACACCACRCGGGCCCACCCAGCTTCTGCCGGTGGGGCAGGTCCACTGCTGGGAGGGCTCCCACGTGATGGGGTTTGGTTACGTTTCAACTGCAGATACCATTTCCTAATGGCTGTTAAAATAATGCCTAATGCTCTACAGRCGTGTCGTCCTGGCCTGTACCTGAATCAGACATTATTCTTATAAGGGCCTTCTTTCAGGAGTTAAGGAACCAAGGCCACTTCTCACTTTCAGTTCCTACAGGAGGTTGCTGGGTGTTTGCCTTTGCAAGCTTGTTCCAGGACAAGCCTCAGACACTTCCCTCCCAAACAAAATGTTTGCCTGATTTTAATTATGTGTGCAAACCTAAGGTCCAATCTGCAAAAAATGAGTTTATATGAAGTGAAGCCTTAGGAATCTGTGCTCAGCTGTCCCACTGAAGGTAAAAAGACTTATGACCTCAGTGAGATCATATTTGAGCAGAGCGCTCCCAACCCGGAGCAGGATAGCTAGTTTCCCCAGAGCATCAGGGCTCTGTTTACCAGCATCCCTCTCCTGCATTAGTGCTGGCCAGCCAAAGCACTTAGAGATTTCATTCCAGGGTTTTCCCTGCATTCCTCAGCTGCCTCGATGGCCRTCAGCTTCTTGTGCTTCCTGCCAATTAGCTAGTCAGCACAATTGCTTCTGTGACTTACTGAGTCAGCTATTTTGCAGCAGCTACAGCTGGAGCTGCTGAGACCACCATCCCCACAATCCTCTTCCAAGTCATCAAACAAATGCTGCAGCTGAGCTTTGCCACTGTTGTGGTTTACTTAACAACTTCTCTATTTAATGCATCTCTACAAAGTCTYGAGATTTTTACTTTTGTGGCATCTGTATGAGAGAGAGGACAACACTGCTTTTCTCCCATTGAATATGGTGAAACAGAGCTCAGAGATCCGTGATTTTCCTGAGGATGCGTGGATAATTTGCACAAAAGCTGAAAATGGAGCCTTGACTTTCAGTGACTTTATTTTAAATACAAGAACGTCCTACCTTTCTCAGTGAGACTGAAGGATCAACCTACACCCTCTCTGCTGTACAAGACTGAACCTCATCTTGATYTTTCCAGAGTCCATGTTCCACACTCTCCTGGTCAGTCCCTCTCTGGTCTGCAGCCTCTTTCTGAAGCTCTGAGGGCCCAGTTACTTGTTCTCACTGGGATTCAGTGTTTGTTTCTTTTTCCTTCACGCAATACGTATGTTCTTGCCACGCTACAGCGACTGACCAATAGGATCTGACAGTGCTGCCACAGGTCTAAAGGGTAAGTACAACCTGGGCCTCTCTCTAGAAATGCCGGTTTATTCCTATGTTTTGTCAAACTGCTTGAAAAGCTCCAGGGCACTCTGAGATGGCTTTTCTTCCTTGATGGCTTTTTCCCCATGTGTGCTTTCAGAAACAAAACATGTGCGTTAGAAAGACGTACCTGGAACAGACTGTTTGGTCCCTGCAGCCTGGCAGGACTCAGAGGAGCGACAGGACTGAGGCTGCTCCAGAAGTGAATGCTAGACAGCAGCGGGCTTGGGGTCAGCAATAATCCATTTGGGGTCTGCAAGATTAAAAAAAAARRAAAAAGAAAAGCTTGTGATTAACATTCCTTCATATGCAGATTGATTTTGTTTATATTGAGCTCTGCTTAAGGAGATGCATAGTTATTGCTTATCTGAACCACATGTTACTCTATAAAATACCATGCATGCATGCCACGATGTCTGTAAACACTGCCTAGTCTCCCTTGGAATCATTTTTTACCTTTTTGAAGAAGAGCACTAACTTGAACCGACTGCAGGTTTTRAAGCATTAATGCAATTGTGTGTGGAGTCAAAAGAGCTTTTGTTGGCCTTTGAAGTTTACTCCCCTGATGGTTCCTGTTTGAGATGGAAGAAGATTCAACGAACTAGCAGYGCACTGGCTCACAGGGTGAGCAGCAGGCTCCAGCGCCCAGGGGGACTGCAGGGAATACAGCTGATAGTTTGAAAAGAACCAAAACTGAAACTTTCCTTAGCTCTAAGGAGTCTAAGCCTTTGTGTCGGGCTTCACAAGGAGAGCTGTGAATTTTCTCAGGCATTTTAAAGCMCAAGTGGAGGGGAGTTACAGTTAAATCACACGCAAATCTCTGTTCAAAGGAGAAGAGTCACGTGAATTATTTTGTACCCAGAGTAACTTTTATGTTTCCAGAAAGGAACATGAAAGCGATGTGACAGTTCTGAACAAAGTATTTGGAACACTGAATTAATCTCTCCCATAATCTAAATGCCAAATACCAAAACCAGTCCTATGTAGCAAAGCACTTGATGGCATTTGAGTGCACAAATTCCTTACAGGTGGGTACGTGTACCACTGTGTAGGAGTAGCGCCTCAGTGCTCTGCCCAACTTGGGCATCACTTTGACTGTCTGGAGTTTAAAATATGTAAATGAGCTTTTCCTGGAGATCATATCTCCCCCTAGTAGCTGGCCTCCCATGCATGCTGGTACCTACTAGCTTCCCACAGGGCCAAAAATTTAATCTCTGCCCCCYAAGGCTGGCAGTTGCAACTGGGATCTCACTTAACAGCTGCTTACACCAGAGACTGTTGCTTTATGTCGCTAAGACTCTATAGTGAACAGGATCAGAAAGGCAGGTACAACAAGTTACGTGTATTTTAGTATATGACGGATGTATTATTTGTGAAGTGGTGCCTAAGAGATTGGCTGTGGTGCTCTAGGTTCTGTACAAAGGCGCAGGAATACCCAACCTGGCTCTGACCTGCTTGCAATTGAATTCAAAACAAGGTACAAACAAATAGTTTAACGACAGTAGAAGAGAAGAAAGGGGGAGAAAAGGAGCAGCAACCATAGGGTCCTCCCAGCAATCCTGTCCCAGGATACCTGAAAGGGTGTTTCATATCTAAAGAGCCTGGCTGCTCTTTAAGTGGCTGATTTCTCTAAGGAATCTTGAAAGAAGCAGGGCTCATGGAGAAATGCAAAGGGAAAGGACACGGCCAGCTCCCTTGTGCTGAAAAGGTGGCTCATGAATACCAAACCACATCGAAGAAACCACAGCTACAGCCGAAGGAATAATAACTGCACAGTATTACCAGCAGRGCAGAGGGCTCCTTATGCTGGAAAAGCAGGTGAACAGGGAGCAGTGAAGGTTGTGAAGAGGCTTGAAAAGTGATAATACAGCTTGGGTTTGATGCTCTGAAAAACTGAAATTYGCCACAGAAGGTTACTTGTCGTAAGCAATGAGCAATTCAGCAGCTATTGCTGAGTGAGCTGCAGAGGGCTAGAGCCTGGGAGGATTCAGAGTCTGGTGCTCACGCAGTAAAGTARCACGTACCGCGGCCACAGGAATATCAGTGAGGTCGGGGCGGGAAGTATTATGCAGAGGTGGCAGCACATGGCTGGAGTAAGAGCCCCAGCTGCTATGCCTGGATACKGGTGACACTGGTGATAGCATCAAAAGGGACAGAGTGGGGGGAGGCGTGGGGAAGAGAAAGTTTCTGTTTTGGTCTCACCAAGTGACAGCTCTTGTCAAGATATCTGGGGAGCTACTTGGCAAGCAGGCACCTGTGACCAGTCTTCAGGCCCACGGTGCTTTCACGCGACAGGAAGACAGTGGCACCAGCAGCAGCCCTCGTCCTGCGTTGTGTTGCAAACTGAGCCATGGACACAGCCCTGGGCAGAAGGTTATCTACAGGGATTTATGAGATGGACAAAGAACTCACCTAACTAGGTCAGGATAAATACTCAGAGACCTACTTACAGAACAGCTGTGCCTTGTAAAGGTCAGTGCCTTAAAACCAAACACATAAGCAGCCAGACCCAACAACAACATTCAACTATGGCCATAGTGTTGTGCAAATTGAACTAAGGAGTCCAATGAGCTATGCCCCGCTGCTTTATTTTTTCTCAGAGAAGCTGCAGATATCCAGAATTAGAAAGCAGCTCTTAAGAGAGTTCTTTGAAAAGTAATAGAGAAAACTAGGAAGTGTTTCTTCACACCTAAATACAGCCAGAGCAAGTGTTCAGAGAGAGAGGAGATCTGAAAGCGAGCACCTGTTTGTACGTTAGCATGTAAAACAGCAGTGCTAAGCCAAAGCTCACATCCACTCGTGACCACAATACTAACATCTACCAGTTCTGCTGGAGCCAAAAGCCAGCCAAAGCACGCCTCCGCCTCTGTTAATATTTAACGCAGAAGGAGCACAGTGTCTTCTCGGCTTGTGCTCAGAGTGCGGCCACCAGACAAGCAGCAAAACCACCGCAGGAAACCTAAGTGTTAAAAACCACCACAGCACAGGCTGTCCTTAAGCTGCATGAGGAAAGTGATGTATCACTTCATTTTCTGCCCTCATGTAGCCATATAGCTGATCCTAGACTGAAACCCAGTGGGAAGTTCCTACTTAAAACCCATCGTTACAGTCTAAGCATAGGAATATTTTAAATAGAAGTAATTCATTGCCCYGAGAGGATTATATTAAGCAGTGATGCTCTTTCTTGGCTTCCAACTATTCTGAAAAAGAATGCATGTAAGTAAGTGCAGTCTTTCTTTTCACGTGCAGCTGTCGGATAAAGGACAATTGCTGCCCCACGGCCCTGCTTCCTAGGCACGTACCAGAGCCTGGAGACTGTATGTGCAAACCATACAGACCACACACACACCCCGCATGTGCTACATGCACTCTACTTTGTCCCTAAGAAAACAGCTTGTTATAAATGTCACAAAATGCTAGTAGAGACCTGAAGAAAAGAGTTGGTGTTAAAATTACGTGTTCACATTGGCCAAAAGAGGGCCAYGGCCAGAAAAAAAGCGCAAGTAATCTGTAGAAGAAGCAGGTACTGAACAAAATCTAAATAAGCCTCTTCTATAAAGCTCATCAAATGAAAAGCTGACATTGCTCTGTCAAAGAACCGGACTGGTATGTCCTGACCTCTTCAAACTGGTCTTCCCATTTTAAAATTGCTTGTGCAAATCATGCTTTTTTTTCAGGAGGCTCTGCCTGAGGGTTTTACTTATGGTCAGAAGATAAAACGGAGGGCCATCTGGCATTGCCTGCTTGGACAGGATGACCTTCTCCGAACCTGCATCGCTCCYGGAGCAGGAGCCAGAGTGTGACAGCCTACTCTGCACCTGCGCCATGTGAGTATGCGTCTGACACTGGAATCTTACAAATCAGGGCTGGCTGATATCTGACGCAGGCAGCTCGCTAGGGTAATGAGAGGTACTGCAGATTTCGAGCCTAAATTGTGGCTTCAGTTGTTCTGCATTGTGATTTTACAGTTATCTAAATGCAGCTGTTGTGTAGTTTTTATTCTGTTAACACCGTGTCAAGCATTTAGGATGCAGGGTGCACTTTAACCACAGTGGAAATAGGCCAAAACAGAGAAAGAAGCTATGTTGCTACACAGCCAAATGTTTAAATAAGTGGACCCTACCCTACCTGGCTGCCGTCTGCCTCTTCTGTGATAGGACACCCTGCAAAAAATAGATTTGCTATGGCATGGTGGTAGATAACAATCATCAATGCCTTAGCTAAACATCCTTCAAAAGGAAACCCACAGTCATCTACAAAATTCCTTTCTACTAGTTTCAAGGGTAGCTACACTGTTTTAGAGATGAATGATAAAGCGTCTAAAGGAATTATTACAAAATGAGCATATCAGTGAGGAAAGAAATCATTCTGTTCATATTGAGTTTTGGGGTAGTAGTAGATTAAAGTAAGCTTGTAATAACTCATGCTGTCATTGTGTCTGGTTGGCACCTGATATGATTTATTTGTCAAATTTGCTCCCTGCAAGCAAAATACTTAACTGTGGTTATGCCACAGTTAGAGGTTATAAAAGCCCGCCAATGCACCTCCTTCTTGGTTTGCCACATTTCTGTTCTTTCTGCCAAACATAACATCACTTAAAGGCTTTATGATGTACAAAAATGACAGATAAAGACCCACAAATTCCTCTTTTATTTGCGACACAACCTCGTATCTCCGTTGCCTATAGGTGTGTCTGAAGYGCACAACACTGAGCAGCTTTGCATAAACTTGCTCTGCAACCAGCTGAAAAGCTCAACAAGAGCGAGTGCTGTGTTGTACGAGTGCGCCTGTGCTTTTATCTCCGCAGAGCCTGCTTTTCACTGTGCAAACATGAGATCTTGTTCACAGCCAGCTCAAAGATCTCTAACACATGGCTGCACTACAGGCATGATTTGTACAACAAGGTTCTTGTAATAGGGCAGAGATAAGGGGAATTCTGGATACAATCTGACCCCTGGATAGCCTGGATTTTCTGAGTAAATGAGACCTTTTAAACACACACCTTGTATTTATTTATTTAAYGTTCAGTGTGTTTCATCTGGTGACAGTACTTGCAACAACTTTTATTTTTTTGCCATCTGGGACATTTTTACTGTCAGATTTCTTTGATTTTGCAGTGGTAGTATAAGACAAAACTCACTAATGAGCACACTAAATCACTCTGTTCTGTGGTTTTCCTCTTCTCTGAACTGCTAGATTTTTTTCAGACTTGCTTTTTGATGGACTCTATCTTCAAGAAAATGAGAACTCGATATTGCCATTCCCAGAAACACGTGATCAATTAACAGTTATTTTACAAAGAACAAAAACAAATGGTTGTGCAGTAGGTCTGCACTGAAAAGAGGCTCTGGCAAGTACTCTGTGAACCTGTAAAACCTTGGTAATTGAAGCTGGCTTAARAGCCTTGTCTTAGAAACCAATTAATCTGCTCTGTCTTTGACAGCTAATGAAAATTTCACACTTCTTGAACAGATACCACATCTAGTAGAGAAACCTAACCAAGCATCCCACAACGTGCCTGCTTAAATTCCTTTTTCTGCTTGTTTTGCAGACCTGGAGGCTGGTTTGAATCAGTAAGTGATTCATTCATGTCAACAGCCGCCTGTCTTGTCGTCCTCCCAGGCACCCTATGAACTGGAATGACTTTTCCCACATTCATTTGGGAAGCTCTGAGCACATTGTGGGAAGAACCTACTTTCCCTACTTCATTCAGGCCTTTGCTAYGTTTTCTTCTTCCCCATATGTTTTTCCATTGGATGATTAGCCCCCATAGTGCTAACCCTCTCGGCCAAGCGGAGGGAGAGTTGGCTAAAGTAAGAGCACACGGGATGGGCAAGTCTTACCTGAGCAGTGAAGAAAGCTGGAGTCAAGGATCCTGAAGGAAGCGCGGGGCTGTTGAGCGCAATGGAACCAATATCGGTGCCAGAAAGAACCATAGGTGGGGCAGAGATTTCCAAGCCTTTGGGTTTTTTAGCCTTTGGGGGAAGAGATGGAGATTTTGCCTTGGAGCCTGAAGAGAGGTTCAGAGGCTCAAGCGAATCCGAGTCGTGGCAACTGGACTCAAGGAAGAGGCTCCTGTGCTCTGCAGGGAGCGGCGAGGTGGGAGACAGAGATGGGGATCTGGAAGATGATGATGAAGGAGATGAAATACTGGCACTGTTGGGTAACATTAAAGAAGATATTTTAGCTGATACCGAAGAGCTGAGAAAAGCAGAGGCAGACGCTGTTTCGGAGGTGGAAGGTAACGACACCATGGGCCTCATAACTTGTTTGTCTGTTTTGTTTGTCACAAATCTTATAACAGTCCGAACCTCTTCCACGGGTGTGTTTCCTTCTGACTTTTCCTCCAGTTTTTCTGTTTTGATTGGCTTGTAATGGTCTGGCTGGTTCTGCAGTGAGTTGATGGTGAAAGAGGAATACAGGCCAGAATGGATATACTCATTTCGGCTTGTGCTTTTCAGTGTTGACAAGCTGTGCTTGTGCTGCTCCCGGCTCTCTGAAGGCATCTTACAATCGCTGTCCTGCAGCAAAAGGCTCTCTCGGCTGATCTCCACAGCGTGTGGATCCATTTTTAAAATCTCAGGAAAGGAGACAAACTTGTACACAAATTTTTGTCCGATCACTTTCTTGATGATGTTCTGCAAATACAAAAGCAGATCAGCCAGAAGGATCAGTATTTCAGAGGCACTGAGGACAGCAACTACGAATGGTTTCACAGGGGRAGGCAGGCACCACTCCCTCCTCCAGCTGATCAAGCGCATCTCAGCTTTGGCTCATTCTCATACCTTACCCAAAGAGAGGGACCACAGCCCCTCCTCCTCCTCATGGTGTCTAACAAAAATACCATTTCTATGCTTTAAAGACCTAYTGGTGGACTACGTCCATCCAACTTCCTCTGAGGCAGCTTGGGACTACTTTCTTTCCACTAAGAACAATTTTGCTACCTTGCAGACTCGGGTCACTCTGTCACATGTGCTTCACAATGAAGGCAAACGCTGTCATTCATACCTCTCAAGACTGAGACTAGTTATCCTGCAGCATGAAACACTTCTCTTCTTGAAATATCTGCTAAGGACAAAACAAACATCACCTCCCTGCTCCAGCTGCTAACCCTCTCCTCCCCTCCAGCATGCAACGGTATGGATCTCAGTTGGTGGCAACTGTGCTTCCTTCAGCAGTCATGAGCTGCATGTCTGATAGTGGCAATCCCTTGCACAGGTTGCACGCTATCCATGGAGGAGTACTTGCATCCTGCTGTAGCTTCTATTCAATCTCCAGGTACGCATTAGACTCAGGATGCTCACTGATGCGGGCAGAATGTTTTCATCAGTCTAAACCAAATATCAAAATTTCAGAAAAAGCTATCACCGCAAATATCTCAAGATTTATCAAACTTTTTTTCTTGATATTTGCCGTAAAGTGTCCCCTTTATGGGGGGGGGGGAAGATTTACTTTGAAATGGAGATCTTTGATGAGGGTCCTGATTCTAGTCTTAGCTATCACAAAATGAGTATGTTAGCTGCTCGAAGACAAATGCTGTATCTAAAAGGGCTCAATGTGGGCTCAGCAGCATAGGCACTTCATGGCACTAGATGCAGGCTAGGGGGCCCGGCCTATGAAAGAACTAGAGCATTTACCACCCTAAGCCAAGTGCTAGGGAGCAGTATTTCCTGGGATTTCATCAATGATTTCTGTCTTCTTGAAGTTCCTGGTGGATGGTTTATCTGAAACACTCTTTTTAAAGAAGAAAAACTTTCAAAGAAGCTAGCCTTTTGGTTGGGCAGGTTCTCCTGCTAGCACTCATCTGCAACACCTCCTGCTAATACTCTGCAAACAGACATTTGCTATCCCTACATAAGGGAATATGAATAGTCATATTATTGCTAAAAATCTAATTTATTTTTCACTCAACAATAGTATCTTTTCCAGGAATTGTCTAGAAGAATCAGAGACTAGAAGAAATTTTTGTTACGCTGATTTAAAAAGGAAAAAAAAAAGGAAGAAGGAATGCAAACATCATCTCTATTTTTTATCTGTACAGCATACAGCTCTTTGTGCTTGTAGTGCACGCACTACAACTTCCTTGTCACAAAAGCAGGGCTGACTTGTAGAAAGAGGTGTCTGCACTTCTGTATTGATCAGCTGAAACATTAGATGAACACACTGTTTCTGCACTCTGATTGATTCACGAACTTGATGTTACCTTATCCTTTAAAAATGCAACCGGACAATTCACCTATGGTAGGAAATATCCAGACTGGGGTTTATTTTCCTTTTTTAATACATTCTTTTTAATTTAAAATAATCCCTCCTCTCTGCTCCTTGCAGCCAGAGTTATTGCTGCATCCAGCACTGGGAATGGAGATAGTACTTCGAAAATGCAACTCACAGCAGGGAAATATTAAGTGTATTTAAGGGCAACATTTTTACACTGGGGCAGACCTGAAACAGGGCAACTTTGCTATAAAAAGCAACCAAATGGGCTGGTGAGTTTATACTTCCTCTGTTATTATTAAATATAGCTATATTTTAGGAAGGTCTCTCTCTTTCTCTCTCTCTCTCACTGCGGCTCCTCTATCTYCATAAGCCTGCAGCAAAGGCCCGCTTAATGATGGCTGAAGATGAAAAGGATTTAAGTGCAGCTCCCTCAAGCACTTCGGAGGCTTCTATTAAAGATGGTGCCTGAGGAAACCTCCATCAGCATGTAAGAGAAAATAAGGAGGCAAATTAATTAGCCATCTTTGAAATGTCACTGTCGTTTATGATTTTTTCTGACAAATAATTGAAGTGAAGGTAAAAAGCAGCTTTTTTTTTTTTTTTTTTTAACTGTCACCTCAGTGGTCTGTCAGAACCATTCAGAACTGCGAAAGACGACTCAGCCCACAGAGGACAGCAACAGACATCGTGTCAAGTTGGGCTTTTTCCACCCTACGAAAGCGCAGAGAAGGTTCCTTACGCTAAGGGCCACTTTTGCAGGGAGACGAAGGCACTTGCTTGGTGGCAGGACAGCACACGGCCACGTTTAGCCACTCTTTCTTGTTCGTTTGAATCTCCTCAGTAAACGAGCTCAGGAGCAGGCGTGCAGCGAGCGCGCTGGCCCCGGCTGCAGGGAGCACAAGGCACAGCGCTGCTGGGGAGGAGACCACCTGGCCCCCACTGCTGCCCAAGAGGAGACTTCTGAGGTGATCTCTTACTCAATGTAAAACTCTTTACTCCCTTCTTCCCAAAAGGTCAGCATCCATTAACTACTTTTACGCTGTTTCAGACAAGCACCATTTTGACTTCCACTCATCAGTCTTGAAGGAAGCTCCTTCCATACCGCCAGAAAGCTGTTTGCCAGTGCTCCTTCAAGTCTCTCCTTACAACACCTCTTACCTGTACCACCACAAAACAGATAGCTGGTAAGCTACTGCTAGCACATCAGGATCGTTTCATTGTAATCTTGGATTTTTTCCCTTAGTTAACTCAAAAGTAGACCTTTCCAAAAGTAAAATAGTGATTTCCATTATCACTTTATATCCTAAGGTTGTGCATATAGACAAAGCAAAGAAATCTGTTCCCCAGACTATTCTTCTATGCTGCCATCCACACTTGGGCTTCAAAAATATGAACTAGTAACCAAGTTAGTCTGACCTGGTATGGAGAGAGGGAAGTGTCTGGAGCACCTCTGAATGCTAAGGGAAAGCACCTTAAAAGGTCTGRTCCTTGTGCTGCCCCAAACACAGATGAGAAGCTCATATTATTTATATACTATATGTTATTCTGCTAGCCCATCTGAACAAGCAGGGAGCCATTAACTGAAACTAAAACGTACTCACTGATTAARGTCTGTGGCCATGTACTGCTCGGAGAGAATACCAAAATACTGAATAGCTGCTCATGACAACAGTATGAGTGTGTAATTAAAGATGCAGCATAACTCATGTAAATATTAAGATTACACAGGCAGCTGTGATTCTTGCATTTCCTAACTTTYGCAGGCTTGACTTTCACAACAGTAACATCCAATTAACGAGTATTTGCAGGTAATTTCCTGGACTTCACCCTGCCATCACCCCTCTCTCAATAAATAAATAAATAATAATAAAAAAAACCACCTAACTGGGAAAACCCACTAGCTTCCTTCTTGTGGTGTTACCTTGATATATGCATATGGCCTCATACAGTCATGAAACCTGCAGAGACTTCCCAAAGGCATCTGCCGTTTCAGCTATCAGAAAAACAAAGCAACTGGGCAACTTTACCAATAAAAAAGCTACTAATATTCGTCCTGCTTAAAAGGGTTTGACTGGCCAAAACACATAATGGGACGGCCCTGCTGCTCAATCTGCAGGTAGAGAGAGCAAAGGAGGCGTTCCCTCTGTGCTTGCTGTCATCTGAGCAGCTGCCCTGTTAAGGCAATAGAGGAAATGCATTAAAGAKGGGGGGACACGGATATGGGGTAACCTGTCCACAAAAACTAAGCAGGAAATGCAAAGTCTTTAGGTTATCTACAAACTGACAGCAACCAGCATCACGGTAGCAAATTACAATTGAGCTGTGCCGCGCTACGCATTTCCTGAGGTGCTTTATATCTGAATTTTAGATAATTCTAGCCATCAGCCTTAACAGCACATCATGCTTGC
This sequence comes from Rhea americana, assembly GCF_003343005.1. Classification (NCBI taxonomy): domain Eukaryota; kingdom Metazoa; phylum Chordata; class Aves; order Rheiformes; family Rheidae; genus Rhea; species Rhea americana. The sequence continues at coordinate 1,831,484 of NW_028186856.1, read as the reverse complement.
TTTCAAAGACAGGCTAAGGAACTTGCCCTAATTGTGTTATTTTGCTCCAGTACTGGAATTAATTTACTTTTAACTTCAGATGAATCCTATGATGAATTTTAACAAGCCAGTGTTCCCCCCAAGCAAAATGGCAGAGCCCATAAACCTCCATTTATGCAGTGATCAGGTTTTATTTCTCTACAGTGAATAATTGCAAAGACAAACCATGAAGCAGTAACTCGGTTAATGTCAGCTGCATGCAGAAGGCAGCCTGAGAACGAAATGCCCATCCCCTGTGCCTTTGCCACTTCTGAAAGGTCTCTGCCCTCTTCTCAAGCTCACGTGCTGGCCAGATCACTCGGCTGATAGGTAGGGAAGTCCCTCTAGATACAAGACAACCACCCAAACGAGGTCTTGCCCAGCGGTCTGGCGTCTCACCTTTCCTGCAGCTGCTCCCCATCCSATAGCAGCACTTTCATCCTGTTTGCCTGCCACACTCATCCCAGGCACATCAAGCTGCTGACACGTCTGTCACTGACAAAAGCAAGGCAGGTGGCAAGGATCTCACAAAGCTCCCTAAGGCTACCTCAGGCCCTAGACTACTCTCGGTTTAACCCACAAATCAGCCAAAGGTCTAGGGAAAGGGAGTGCAAGAGGCAGGGGCTATTTGCCTTCGCCAGCGCTTCCCGTTTCGTTGTGCAGAAAGAAAAGGAGAAAGCCAAGGAGCTATTTTTTCCCTCCTCGACTTCTTTCCCTTCTCTGCCATGCAGCATAGGCTGAACTGCACGCAGGGCAAGAGTTCAGGATTGAATCCTCTCCTGAGTGCTCACTGTCAGCCCCCCTCGGATTCACTGTGTGCTGCCCTGTGCAAGCATCTCCTGTGCTTCAAACCTTGTGGCAGGTTCCCTTATCCCTCTGCACTCTTCTAATAAACCCTCCTTCTCCATTGCCTGTGACCCAATGGGACACAGCATGCCATTCCCCCACAGAGAGTAAGAGACTCTTGCTATTTTTTGCTTAAGGAGTTACTCCTTCAATTTAAATAGCAATAGCCATGTCTGCATCTCAAACCCAGATCACAATAAATTGCCAATGAAAAGCTTATCCTTATTTCCATGCAGAAGTGACTGCCTCTACTGGGCTGCAAAACTTGTGGAAAAATGGCCCAAATCCTTGTGTCACACCTGGATAAAATCTGCAGATGAAAGAGAATACATATTCCAGGAAAGCAAAATATGTGGCTGCAAGAACAGTGAGCAGTCACCTCAGCAAGAAACCTGGTGAAGAGACTGTATGGCCACTCTTCTGGCACATGCTGACTGGGTAGCAGAAAAGAAATGACAAAGCGGGAGCAAAGCAACTGAAAACACCATGCAGTAAAAGGCGGGGGGGAGGGGGAAGGTAAAGCGGTAGGGAATATAAAGGASCCTCAAGCAAGAAGTCATTATGTTCTACTGATTTGTAGAAAAGGCATTTCAGAGACAGATCTCAAAGGACAAGTGCCATAAATACCTTCCCTATTTTAAAGCAGTATCTGTTCAGCCACTAAATGTGTATTTGGACTTGCCTGGATATGCTCTTCGTTCACCAGCAGGCTCTCTGTCTGCATTGATCCCAGTCAAATCTCTAATCAGAAGGGTTGGAGTGATATAATAAAGCGAATTTCCCCACGCTGAGCAGAAGCCTTTTTAGCGCTCAGTGCAGGGGAATTCATCACGTCAACTACTTGAAACACCCGCTGCACTGTCCTCCCTGAATCCTTTTGTGACAGCTCGGGCGGACACCTTTGAAAGGGCTCGAGCATAAAAATCTGATTTCTACTGGACAAAATACTCAAAACATTTTATTGCATATTATGGCTCTAAATCTGAAACTAAAAATACTATTCTAGTGTATTAGAAAGAGCCCTTCACAATTCCAATGTGAATAACAAAAAGTATAACTGTCAAATTCTGCTCAGTAAAATAATTCTCAATTAATATATTTTTAGTTGTCGCGTTAGCCTGGCTGCACAGCACCACTGGACATTTCAGGAATTAGTACTTTAATACACAGTAACTATACTTTGAGCTCAGTTCAGCAACAAACATATCCAGTTTCCTCTGCCTCGTCTAGGTAGCTAGCCTGCCATAATGGTGCTGCACGTTAGTTAGCCCCTATATAGTCTCATTTCACTTTCTTTCCTGAAAATCAGGATGAGAACAGACCAAGTAAATGTGGCTATGAATTCTTCCTTTATAATACACCGATCTATGAGAGCCCTCCTTTTTAATCTATTCTTTGAAAAGCCAAGAACTGGTAGAAATAATTAACCAGTGTATCATTAAAAATTATCCATTTAAGAGAAAATAATCCTGAAATGACTTTAATTAACTAATAAAAACAACATAACGTTAATCCAGAAAAGGCTGGAAAAACAATTGGAAACTCCTTGAATTTGGTAGAGTTTGAAATTGAGAAAGAATAATATACAACATACTTTACTTGCTCCAGAGATGTGTTCTTTATTTTTTTTCCTTCTAGTGTCTTGCTACATCTGAGAGATTCCCAGTCTAGTCTAGCTAATCTACTACAAACTGTGTTTACTCCCCGCTCTCATCTTTGTCCTCTGTAATACTGTTGCCACCACACTTCAAGCTGAGTCCAAAGACTGCTGAAGTGAAGGATGATTTAGTCATGAGAGTGATCTTATGAACTGCCAGTATAGTCAAGAAATCTGATTTTCAGGGATGCTGGCCACCAGTACCCTCTGCTGACTTCTTCTAGATTATGGGCCTGCTCATAATCTCTAAAATCAGAAGCAAATTGAGTGATCTAAATAACTCTGGATTGCTATGTCCAAGACGTTATTATTTCAAACTTCAGTTTTAAATAAATAGATTGAAAATGGCTCTGCAGTAAGTGTATACGTGCCTACACTCCCTGTCTGGTAGTAGCTTCAGAGAGCCACATAGCACAAACACGTGCAAACTGCCATTAGGCTGGAGCCTAAACTGTGCTGGTATCTTGGGTCTAATTAGCTCCATCAAACCTCAACAGATGTAATCGTGACCTCTTTTGTCAACATGAAGGAGGGGCAAAATTAAGTAGGTTTTGCAAGGGCAAATAAAGGAGCAAAGCTTGACCAAAGTATGTGTGCCACTATTTTTACTTGAGATACGCAAAAGGTAATGTCACAAGTGTGCATAAATTTAACATTCTACTGCAAAAATAGTCCTCACTTGAGGTGAGCTCAATGTGAGACTATTACCTGGACAAATACACTCAAAAACATCCCTGTTCTGACACTCACCACCTGGCAAGCTGCTTTCCTGCTATTTGCTACTTTTAGTCTGCACTTCCAGGAAGACATCAAATTGGTGCTCACTTGTATATTTTGCTGCTAATTAAATCATAGCAACATATAATCTAGACTGCTGTTGAAACTAACACAGATTATGTCCTAAAAATGACTTAGTGGAAAATTTCCAAACTCTTTTAAGAAACACATGAAGAGTTACAGTAAGTTTCTTGTGAAGTAATATTACACTGCCACAATAATTCTAGAAATGTTTAAACACTTATTTCTAACTAAAGCAATTAGGACCCTATACAATGGTAAAAAAAAAAAAAAGAAAAAAGACGTTTTACAGGGAAAATCAGGCAAGATTAGCTAAAAATTGACTCTGTCTCACAAAAACTTTGAAATTCAACCCTGCTATCTATGCTTTTGGGGATTTTGTGCATCTTTTCCTTGTCCTAAGATAGCTGATACCTGCTGGTGAAGCTGCTGCTCTATCTGCTGCATTCCAGTTTTACTACTTTCTACCACCTTCCTGCATTCCAGAAGATCCTATGCAGGCTGTAATAATCAAACAGTCCTTCATTAGTAACACGTATTTTATTGTCRTCAAAAGCTACAGAAAGTATTGGGTAGCCAAATGCATAAACACACGTAAGCATAAACCTTACTCAAAACTTCTCCTTCTGAGGAAATAGAAGTGCCTTGTTTTCCTGTGCWTGTTTTAGCTGCCCTCTTACCTCCACTGTGATTGCCTTCAGCAGTGTTATCCACTGTAACTAAATAGGGGAACTTTTAACAAGCTTCCACAGAGAGATGAAATATTAAATGGTAGTGTTTCTATTTTCTTAGTCTGCACAAGAATAACAAAATTTACCTTGTCATAATAGTATCTGAGCGCTCGGCTCAGCTTGTCATAATTCATATTAGTTTTGTTTTTTCTGAGTCCCCACAGCTTAGCCACTTCTTCTGCCTTGAGTAGCTTGAATTCGCCATCGTTAGATGTCCAGCAAATCAGGTGCTCATGTTTCTGGTCTAGCAGCAACTGCAAAAGGAACTGCCACAGCGTGATTGCACTCTCCATACCTAGAAGGGACAAAGCAGAGCAACGGTGTGAAAAACATCTGGGAGCACATGTTGCAGCCAGCGCTTATCTCTGTAGTAAGCTGTACTTAAGAGTGCAATTTGGCAAAGGAAGTTACTGTACCATTGGCAAGCAAACACCCAGAAAACCTGCAAGCCCTGGATTCCCATTTCAGCGTTTTTGCCACTGTTGCTTTCTGAAGGGAGACTTGAAATAGAGTATTGCCCACTTAGTTCACATGGTACAGGGTTGTCTCCAGTCGGTGCCTCCATTCAGTGCAGAGAGACACTTTTGAAAAGAAGGTACAGCAAAAAAAAGGGGGGGGGAGGCTTGACATATTTATCCACTGAAAGCAACGGAAAAATTGCTGTTTACTGTAATGATGAGCAGACTGAACTTGTTAACTTATGTCATTGGGAGGAAGAGGAGGAAAGACGAGGAGTCTTGCCTTTAGTTGAAGGACCRGAAACCAGACTCTTTCTTACTTCCAACACTCACACCAGACAGCCCTGTTTTGTACAGCCTTCAAGTATTTCACTTGGGGGGGCCTGAAATGGCTCTCAGTATTTCTGCTTGCTAATTCAACCAGCTCAAAAGATATATTTTGCAGAAATGATTAATGATCAGTTCACTTAACCACAGTAAAGTAAGCACTGTTTAGCCTGAATCTTTCTGTAACAAGGGTCCTTTCTTTCATTATCATACACGCAGCTGAAAGTTAGGAATATGTTTTAATCATGCCCAAGTCTCACTTCTAAGGATGTCTGAATAGATTTTTCCCTGCTAACTCTGAATAGATTTTTCCCTGCTAACTGTCCATGTTATAATAGAAGAACAAACATAAAAATGACTATACACCAACTCAGCACAGGCACACAGGCAACTTAAAACTTGGAACTGTTGGCACCAAAGACAATTTATTATTGTAAAAAGATGTAGCTGCAATTGACCTTTTAAACAAACTCAGATTATTCTCCACTTTCAGTAACTTTGACTGCATTAGCATGTTAACACTGTATCGAATCATTTTTTCTTAGTCTCTTCTGATATTTCATTCTGACATGTTCTAACTCTCATCTAACTAATGCACACTTAAAAATACCAGTATTAATGGGTTAATTATTATTTGTGAGATATTAGTACATGTAGCAATGGATATTTTTTGGCTTTACCCCAACAAACTGTTAATTTTTGATTCTCCTACTCATTTTGTTTCCTAAAATGTTAATTCTCTTTATCCTAAAACACTGTATGGCCAGTGCATATCACGCTTACATTTCATTTGGTGTGTTGACCACAAGAGGGCATAAAACTTCTAACTATTCTACTATATGTAACTAAAGCAGCCCGCAGAAATAATATTTGCCTATACAAGTCTGCTGCAGCACCAAAGAAATCGTATTTTTTTCTAATTCACTACCTGCTTGTCTTTGAAATACAGTAGTTAACAATGAAAATAAATTGCATGAGCTTCACTAAACCTATTGTAAATACAAGTAAAGAAACTAGAGAATGTTGTAATTATTTTTTCAGAAAAGACAAACACAAGTTGGAGATTCACTTTGGTCTAAATAATTTCTAAGTATACTGTCCAAAAAGGAGTTTGCTGAAATTGGTCATGTTTTTATTATCCATGCAAAAGCCTCATTTCCCTAAATAACTGGGAATCCAGCTTGAATGAGAAGGGCAGAAATACATGTCTAATGACACCCAGCTGCGTAACAGAATGACTACATACTACCCCCAAGGGATGGCAAAGGCTCATAGGCCTATTATGTACCCTTGAAGGAACATGTATTTAAGAGCAAGTAAATACATACTAAGAATTCCCTATATGGAGTTTCTGGCACTTTGGAAGGTTTTGCATTTACTTCATTGCATTTTTTTCAGCACTTTATATAAATCCTTTTCCACCCAGTGTAGGAAACTGTATAGCCACAGTTAAATATATCTGAAAGTGACATACTTGTTTCACAGTTAAAAGTTTCCTTTAAGTTAGACAATTTGTGTGACCATTAGCATCCCTAATGGATTATTTATCTACAACATCATAGCTAATAAAGCATCCTTGTTCATCTAATAACTCGTAACACATTTTCATTACTTTCTCAATTGTTCAAGTTATTTTACTATGTGTACATAGGTATATACAGCCACATTGCTTAAAAATAATCTTAGTTTCTACATAGTGTACATTAGACAGGGATATTCTGAATAATTTCAGCTTGTATCATATGGCCCTTTTAAATAAATAATCACAAATGGTACATGTTTTGCTCTGGAAAATTAAACTTATTAATATCTCATTTCAAAACTATATTAAAATACATAAGGGGTCCCAGGCTAGAAACACTGCCCATAGAATTTTAGCTGAAGAAATGAAAGAGGGAAGCACCAATACAAACTCTACCCCCATGACATTAGCTGTACATTTTAATACCTCAGAGTTGTAGTTCCCTCATTCCAAACTTCTAAGAAGTTTTCCTTCAGCTCACCAGAGACCGTGTCTCTGCACAGAGGCTGGCTGGAACTGCGCCCGGGATGAAGCATATTGTGCTGCAGCCTCCTCCATCCCCATTCAGCTCTGGCCAGGAACGCTGGCAGGGCAGCCACCGACAGCTAACCTCGCACTACGCTTTCCATTACGAACCTGTTTGCTGATGACTATCATTTTACCAAATGTAAACAGTTTTGGGTTACATTTTATTTAATAAGTGCTGGCCTCACAGTGACTGAGCCATATGCTTAATGCAAAACGCACGAACAGTGCGAGATTTGAGCAGACCATGCCACAKGAGTGCCTACTCAGCTGCTGTCTGTCCTGTCCTGGTGACCAGAGGTGACTTCCAGCCAGCTATTATATAAAAGGTTATTGCTTTTGAAAATGGTTTTTCAGCCTGACCATTTTTTTTTTAAACAGCTCAGATATGCACATAATCTCAAGGGTTCTGGACCCAGGGGAGATGGCAGTGGTGGGATTAGCCATCAGCAGCTCCTCGCCACCTGCCTGTATTGCCTTCCTCTGGGTGAAAGCTGTGGTCACTTCTCCAAGGGCAAAGCTGTGACCAGGCTTTATCAAGAACCTGTGCACCTAAAAATTCAGTATATCAATGCACTTTACTGGTATGTCCGTAAGTTTTCCATTGGATATCACCCAAGTTTGCCTGTACAGCAATGAGATTAAAACAGCTCAATGCTACATTAGATACTAACACTCCATCTACCACTGAGTTCCTGTATAAAGCTTTGTATATAGTTTATATAGCAACCGGATGTATAGTTCTTAATTGAGGCAAATCATGCAAACTACATTTTCAGATGATCATTAATCGTACATTCCTTCTCTCTGTGCACCCAACAAGAGGTCTTCAGGTCTGATTTGCTGAACTATGAATATTCACAATTGCATCAACCTTTAACAGGGCTAAATGATCTCCAGAGGTCCCTTCCAACCTTACTGATTCTATGATGATTCTATGAACAGAAGCTTTATGCTCAACATATACAGTCATATAGAATCTTAAACACTCTAAACAATTAGGCTTCAGGCATCTCAGATAGAGTATCCTGAATTTGATAAACTCGGCTTTAATCTTTGTGCTTTATTCCTATTCTCTAAAATGTGAAAAAGGATTAAAAGAAAAATAATTTTTAAGAAGTCACTTATTTAGATAGTAACATACATTCTTGGTACAGAATGAGACAGCCAACTTATGGAAGAAATATATATTGGGTCATGGAAAGTCTAATCAAATGCATATAGACAAAGGAGTCAAAATTAATTTTTTCATGGTCTAACATTAACACATGTAGCCTTGCAATCATATTATTTTTTAAACATTTATACAATACATTTGACACTCACCAGTATCTTCTAAGGCATGAAACAAACCTGCTAGTTTGACTTAACTTAAATAGCCTAACACATCATTTGCATTACCAGTTCATATTCATTCAGATGTGCCCCTAACTGGGTGATCAATACAATGCAATGTGATCTCCATGTATCAAACTTTTAAGTTCAGGACTGAGATGGGACGGAGGTGACTCAGAATATCTGTGCTTGTAATATTGCCCCTCTTCATTTCATCCCAGCTAACAGGCTAACTCAAACGCCAAAACTTGGAGCAGCGGCAAAGTCAGCATCACAAGTTCTTCCTAAAGAGAAGGGCAGAAAAGGAAAGGCACTTCCAAAGGCAAAATTGTCCCATCTAAGACCTGGCTTTCCTGCAAAAGGGGTGCCAAGTTCCTCACTGAGGTGAAGTGACTGCAGGCTCAAATGCCAAAGACTGGCTCTCAACCTCAGAGTATGAAGGCTGACTTTTAGCAGAAGGTGCAAGTCTCAGGAAAACATTATGCTAGTTGCCCTAGAAATCGTTAAGACATGCACATGCTGATGGGCTGTATTACCATTTTTTGATCAACACAACGTACATGACTTCCCATACAGCAGTGTTAGCCATGTGGCATTAAGGCTACAAAAATAGGTCATAAACCTGTTAGACAAAATAAGTAAGAAACTCATCTTAAAAAACAAGCAGTAGAAAACCTGGAGGTACAGAGGCAGAACTAACTAAATAAAACACTCATTACTAGAGAAGTTTATGACATGAACTATGAAGACAGATAAATAAAGCCTCTTTGAGGTGTCGAGTTTGGTAGAGCTCCTGTGTAGGAAAAGCCAGATGGTGGTAAAGGAAGCTGGAGAGCCACGCTACAGCATTCAGGACCTCAGCGCAAGTCCTTAGCTTTCAGATGACCTTGTTGTATCTGCCTGCAAATGCTCCCTTCTCCCAGATACACCAAATTTTTTAACAGGATTCTTTCTCCATAGCCCCTCCATAGCTCTCATAAAATAAATAGAAATATTGATGATTTTGGACAAGTTTTGAAGGCAAAAACCGTAGAACCCTCCAATTACTAAAAAGAAACTGTCCCCTTTTCACTTTAGAAAGACAGCAGAGGAGCACAACTCCAAGCTGTGACCCAGCCGTGGGAGTCAGGGAAGATGAAGAAATGAGGAACAGGAGAGGCTACTGGGGAAGCCCACAGGCTGAAAAAATCAGCTGGAGATCAATTAAATGGGCAGGACACAGAAGGTGCTAGCTGGCATTATGCACCACAGGTAATCCCAGAGCGATCAGACGTGTACGTGAAAAGGATTAAGACGCAGAGTCACAGCAGGGAAATTAATTTCACTGAGCAGATGAAAAAACAACCGATTCCTTTCGTAGCCAAAGCAGCTGCAAAAGATTCAACTCCTTTCCTTACGCCCCACCACGGCAGGCGCACACCTCCATTTCCACTTCTCTCACAGGAAAGCGCGTGCATTCGCAAACACACCACATCTCTCCTAACAKATGCCTTTTCTCCTTTTCAACCGGTCTGGAAAACGTGCGCATATTTTTTGTACATCCATTKGCTGCCTTTGTACGCGACTGCTGGCGAACAGCACGTTTTTCGGAGCAGGGTGACGTTGGGCATTGTTAGGGTCTCATTCACGTTAGCATGCGGCTTCCTTTATTTCTGCAGGTTGCAGCCAGGAAACTGGAAAATGGGCCACAGGAAACCTGGCCTCCTACATCTGTCCCAGTTTGTAATAGCAGCTCTGGTTTTATTTTTCTAAGTGTCTCAGGTTCATTTTAACCCTTGAGGTGACTGCTACTTTAACGTGTGAAAGAATACAGCTATTTTGTCATTACTTACGTTATTTAAATATTTTTTTAATCAGTTTCTCATCACTAGAAATTGAGACTTACTAAATTACACCCATTTCTAAAGTAAAAAATATTTATAAGATAAACAGCTATGTGAGCTTTTTAAAAAACTTTTTTGAAATTACCAAAGAATTAAATTCAGCAATGGCAACTATCAAAAACAAAGTAATATATTTAAAGAAAAATATGGACTAATGCAGTCTCTAGCTGCTTTAGCTATGTATTTTTTAACATAATTCTGAAGTGGATGTTCATATGGAAAGTCTAATAGCTTACAGATGCCCCATACCACTTTTTCTATTTTACATTTTCACTTCTAACAAAATTGAAGCATATTTATTTTGTTCTTAATTCCAGAAGCAAATGTGAGCCAATTGAGAAAAAATACTTTTCTTGAATAATCAAGAGAATCAGCAAAACTTAATACCTTCCCCTGAAAAATGGCCTATGTAACACAAAGTTTATCATGAGAGGTTAAAGAGAACTGCCAAAAGCATCCAAATGTTTGCTACAGAACATTAAAAAGAACAAGGCAAAAGTCTGAGTCTGTCCTCACATTTCTTTCTCAACAGAGATGCTTCAAGGATGATAAATAGGATGTGGTTGGTGAAAAGTCAGTGATTCTGCCAGAAAAGAGGAAAAACAAATATCAATTTGTTTACTTAGAAGCTTTGTCAAATATTCATCAAAGGAGATCATCCTGCTAATTTAACTGGCTTTGAAAAAATGAGCTCACAAGTAAGTGTGTAAATATACCTGTTTTAACTTGATGCAGAACTTTCTCTGTAATATGTTAATAAATCAAACTAATGGTGCAACCCATATTCACAGCACTTTAGGGAACTCACTGCGTGTGTATGATACAGAATGCTAGTAATTTTTCCATATCCAGCAACTGGGACATTTCCTGCCAGAGCATCCTCAGAGTTTTTCTATTGTGTTGAAACTGCAAAAACTTTCTAAATCAGGACTTCCTCCTATTATATTTTAGAGGCGTCTTTCTGGGAAATGCAGATTCAAGTAAAAAAATAGGAATTCCTGCAGCACCACCCAGTGGAAATATTAGAGAAAGTTGAAGACTGCCCAGCATAGAAGTTCCGATTTGCCTTCAGGACTACAGTAATACCACCGCACAAATCCAAAGCGGTTTAAGGATGTGTCAAAAAAAGAGAGTTTTTGCTGACCGAAGTACTTAACGGAGTCACACAAGGTACACCTGCTCTGCCACTCCTGCTTAATAGTCTTCTCTTAAATTTATATTGTTACTAAAAGATTGTTTACAATAAAGTGTGATAATTACAGGGCCACCTTCTCAAGCAACAACACTCACTGTTCTGGACTCAGCACATTTATAAAAAAAATAAAGATACTCCCGCAATTGCAGCATCATGAAGGAGACAGTAGCAAGATCCAGCAAAATACTGCACAACGACATTAAGTTACACTGCAGCAAAGAAAGAATTCACACACGTGTCCTGTGGCGCTTCCAGGAGGTGTATCTGATAATACTTTTTTTTTTTTTTTTGATAAATCAAAGAAAGACTGAGGCAGATCGCCAGAGGAAGAAAGCTCTACAACTCTGAAATGAATACAACACAGGAGCAGTTGCCTGCCAAGGAGAGGTGTGATGACACCGCCTTAAACAGGAGTATTTTCAGATTTCTCTGTAAGGAGGCATTTTAAGAAACAGTTTTAATCAGAACAGAGTAAAAGCCATTAGCAGGAGGGAATATGGCTAGCTGACTCCCTGCAAAAGGCCGGACAAACAACCTGCTCAGCTATTTCTAAAGCTCGCCATCACCAGAACTCTGTAAACTGCTAACGGCCCCAAGCATTCACCTTGGGGAAGACGTAACTTGAGCGCAGACTCCCTGCCCTGCTGCCTGTCTGCTCATGTGGTGCACATCTGGGGCACGCTGGCAGTATGCTGCGCTGCAATCTGAGCCACTTCTGGTTTCAAAGCCAGCTCTATACGTTTATTTTCCCCATATGAGTTTCTCTTACATAGGACAGGACATAGTTCATGATTACTTGACTGTCCTATACAAAATCTCTGACAGTCCCTTTTGTGAATTCAGGGAAAATATGCATGCGAACAAAAACCAGATATAGACACAAGAGGTCAGAGGATATAGTCATCAGGAACAGGTGCTACTCTAAGAAGTTCATTTCTCATGTATCAAGTGACAATTACTCTCAAATGTGAATACTTTTTCCTTATCTGTACTCTCTTCTTAAACTGAGGTATTGAAATATCCAGTTTTGTAACTTATGTTAATGGCTCTAGCACTGTAAATAGTATAATGATATAATCAGCTGTATCAAATGTTACTTTTCACACATTTCATATTTAGATTTTTAAACTGTTGACTGATTTTCCCTAGATTAGAAAATTATGTAAACAAGCAAACCTTTATAATGCTGTGGATAGAGAGGGACAGAGTAAAAATGAAAGGAAATGCAATTCCGGTAGGTCTCTTTTGGCAAGCTGATGTGGCTGGTAATTTCTGTGCAACCTGAAGCACAGCAAGATGATAGCAGCTTACACTAGCAACCCAAGCTGGCCATCCTCTGCACACTGAATTTTCAGAATTTGCTGGATTAGCAAGATGAGTCATTAAACTATTAAATAACATAAGCAGCTTACCTGTATGTTCTCACGCCACAAGGAGATTCAGTCATAGCATTATGCTGAAAAAGGTGTAACACAATTCAGCAGATGGTAATCTACACACGGATAGAGCCATTTTACCTAGACCATTTCCTCCCCGCCCACCAAGAAGTTAGCACTGCTATAATAATACTTGCAGCAGGAGCCAGGTTTTAAGATCCCTAGTCATAAATAATGAGCAGTTAGTCATAGCACTAGCCAACATGCATCCTTTTCACTCTACACGCTGTATTAATCCCATGTGTAATGGTTTCATAGTGAAAAGTTAAGAATCTCTCTTACGGGTCCCATCTCAAAATTTGGGATCTTCCTTCTTTCTCAATGCTGATCAAAGTTCTGTTACACAAGTTTACCACGTGCTAAACTAGACTGAAACCTATTTAAAAGAATAAACTAATGTTTTATCTTCTAACATTTTTCACTTGTCTAGTAATACCAACAGGAACCTAAAGGTCACACCTACATCTTTCCCCTAACATCACTCGCTAAATGCTGAAACAGCCAACAGAATGTATTCTAAAATACAGGCAATTTCTGCCAACAGAACATCCGGTTGTTACTCTCCAGTACTGTGTCCCGTGTACTCAGACCAATTCCAATGATTGCAGTAAACTATGAAGAAGAGACAAATAGGGAGACAGTATTTCAACGATTACTGCAAACTTCACTGCAGAATGAGTGCCTGAACTGCCTAGCTTTAGAAATGACATCAATTTGCCAATTAGTTTGCCAGTGTCTCTGCTGCTAAGGATACATTACAGCCATTTTTTTTTTTAATTTGTAAACCAAATCCCAGAGGAGATTCCATATTTAAATAAAACTTAAAGACTATATCCCCTCTCCTCAGGCTGGACCAGACTGCAGAGACAGTTTTACTCTACCCTATTCCCGACAGAGGCTATGATCAACCCAGGCTCGACCCAGCTCTATGGTGGAAGCTTCTGTATCAGAGAGCTTCAGCAGGTAAGGACTGGTGGCCTGAAGCAGGGCTAGGCTGCAGTCACACTTTCTGCACCAGCGCTGGAGCCTGCTAAGCTAACCATGGACACCGGGACATGCTCTGAGTCTGCTCTGAGTCACCAGGCTTCAGAGAGSCCCTAGAGCTGGAATCTAAACCCACACTGCCATCTCAGCCGTGTTAGCGTAACCTGGAAGAAATCCTCTGAAGCCAGTCAGCTTTCTCCAGATTCCACTGCCATGACTGAAACAGGACTCTGCTCTAAGCTTCTAAGTGCTTTTTAAGGATCGCTTCATCTAATGAATTACCGTAAATTGCTGGGCAGAGATAATAGTGGTACTTGAGTCTATAAACTTCTTGTCTGTGTTGTACTGTGACTTGATACAGCAGAGGCCACTCTACATGACCACAATGCAAACATTTAAAAACAATAACACTCATTAGGATCCTTCCCCAAAAGCTTAAACTGAAATACATCTGATCAATTTTCTTCAAATTCTAAAAAGAGAAGAGATATACAGAGAAACAGTAAAGAGGTGCTGTCACCACATTAGAGGCAAATGGATGTTTAACAGAAATCTGTTTTGTAGACAAACTGTCAGCTGTTTTGCAAAATGAGGATAGAAAACTCACAAGAAGGCATTAGATTGAAAACATTTAGATTCTTTAGAGAAATTACATAATTCAAATGTATTCTTTTTTGTATAATTGTGAAAATGTTTCTAAATAAACTTATTTTTGGTTGCTCACCAATATTTTCAAAGGAAAATCCATCTTGTAAAATCTCATTGACAGGATTTAATACTTAGATTAATGCTTAGAAAGCTTTTATTAATTTTAAATGATTAGTAAGACTCAAAAAGATTACAACTAAATGATTCAATATATAATCTAACATCAGCTAAAACTAAAAGATTATGTGCAAGAATTTGATACTAATGTGAGATTTCCTCTGCTACTACCTGAACTGATCTTCCAGTTATGACCCACAAGATAAGAAAAAATGAATACGTATTTTCAAATTGAAGAAACAAAGACACCACTGCTTGTATCAGAGCAATAACATACACTACTCTGCATTTACAAGGATTATCCAACTGGTCTGTAAAACTACTCAGAATCTCCAAACATGGTATAATAAATTGACAGGCAGAGACCCAGACATGATTCAAATGACTCTGTGAAATGGGTTTTGGGAAAGCCCACGGACTGGGCAGTATCATTCACACACTCAGCACATCCCAACACTGCCAAGTTCTCGAGCAAAGCTAAGAAAGACTAGGGGGACACTTCCACAGAGCAGGAAGATGGCACGGAGCTAGCAGGAGCTACTCCAATGCCTTGGTTACACTCAGCACCTAATCTAGCAAAGCCCTTAAGTGTTTGCAACATGCAATTAGTGTCAGTACATTAACAGGAGTGCTGACACACTGAAAAATAAATACATGCTTAAGTGCTTTACAAGATCAAAACAAAGGAAGTTTGTGGCCTCCTAGAGAAAGTCTTCCCCAGTGTCTTCCGAACACCTTGAGGAGTATCTAACTACACAGATGCAAAGACGGCAAACAGAATAGTCTTTAAAAATCTTTTTTTAAAGCTGTTTATTGATATTTATCCTCAAAGTTTATAGTTGCCATCATACAGGTCAATGATTTTCCACATACAGCCCATGCATACAGGAGTCAGTGGATCCTTGCAAAGGACAGGTAAAAGGCAAGAAAGTACCACAGCAGCACTACAGTCGACTCAGCTGCAATACAGACATCTACACAACCACTTAGAAAAGATTACAGATGCACAAATCTAAAGAGGACAAAAGCCACTGCTATAGATAGTCACAACAATGCTACTAGAGCAAGCAAGCCAAAATCATATGTGGTATTGGCAACAGTAACTCCAGAGCAGTAAAAAAAACCCAAAAAAACGAAAACCCAAAAAACACCACCAACAAAAAAACCCTAGCAGAGTTATATCTGCTTATGGAATGGTTATATTATGTTCTTAACTAAAATATAACTTTAAAATAATTATTGAAATATGTAGTTATTCTGCACACTGCGGGATACGGACCATATCAATCACACTGATTGAACAGACCAACAATTATAGGCTGTTTTGGTACTGCAAAAATCATATTATTTGTATAAAATTAAAAATGCAGAGTATCTACACAGTTATTAATTGGTGTTGAATTAGCTGGCATTTACCACCTTTGAGATATTTTTATGGTAGGTATTTTGTTCAGATTTTGCTTTTAGAAAAGCAGTAAAACTCTTGTTGACAAAGCTTTGAGTTAAAATCCATTCTTAAAAGCAAATCCTTAAAAACCTGAATTCTGACATAATTGTTAGTAGCTATTAAAACCGCCAAAACATCCACTCAAAAATAAAGTTACAGGACAAAGATGCACTTTATTTTTGTGAAGGGCACCCTTGAGGTATACTGTGTGCTTCATCTGCTCTGTCCCCATACATGCAGCACTGTGTTTTGCAATGCAATGAGCTGGACTTCCTCTACCTACACCTTGACATTCTCCTGCAAATCATGACTAATTCTTAAATCATACATAATTCAGCAAAATACTTCAACATGAGAATAGATACATTCAGTCTTTCAAGAGCTTTCAACAGCCTCCAAACTATCAGTTGATTCATTTAACAAGCCACACACTGAGTAAACATCTGTCCAATGATTCAAGACTGCAAGATTCCCTATTGTGGAAAATACTGCGGAGAAAGGCACAGAATACTACATGACAAACCCATCCTAGGATATACAGTACAAGATGATTTTCAAAGGCCCTAAGTAACAGCCTGTTGCATGAACCATCGAGTGGTTACAAAAGATGCACACCAACACAAATCCTGTAGTATTCCTTGAAATGAGCCCAGGCTAATGATGTCCTATCATCAGTGCCCTGGTTCTACGATGGGACTCAAAAAGCAACGTTCAGATACGCTACAGATTGGAGTCATCAGCACCAGAAGAAAACCATGGACTGACATATAGTCTGAATTGCACGAATGAGTCCAACTAGCCATGTCTTTGTCAAAAGTACTAGAAATTTATCAAGTCTTTTCTACCTTAGGCTATTCAGTACTATGGATACAGAACTACTCAGCATACAAAAGTAACTACCTGAGCATATAAATTTTTATACAATGTTACCARCAAGATAGACCAGCAAAAATACAGTTATACGCATCACAAGTAACTGTACGTTGGTTCTCTCTGGCTTATCTCCTTTATCTTTTATAGCCAAATGCCTTTTTACTTCAGTATCTATTACTTTTCTTTGATTTTCTGAAGAAACATGTTGTCATGTAATTGCATTTCCAAGGCTAAGATTAATATTTTTTGTACAGCTGATGGTGCAGTGTCCCTAAGTATCATGTACACCTATCTTCCTGCATGTAAACACACAAACCCCAGAACCAAAAACAGGCTCCATGCAACGTGGCGAACCCGCAAAATAACAAGTCAATCTGTGATAACACCTCTATCATAAATTTTTAAACTAAGCGAGATTTCAGCTTCAGATACATTGAGTCCCTTGATCATTAATGCCTTCCTATAACAATACCTCTATCTTAACACACCCTGAAGCTGGCCTCCATCCCAAGAACAGCATTACAGAAGGAAGGTACAGTTTACATAGTGCACAGCGAAGGGGAATACGTCAGTCTTTGCAGCGGCATACTAGATTTGTTTTCATGACTTAAGTTTAAGGAAATATCATTAAGTAACAGGCACAAAGAAACACCGTGAATGAATGAGAACTGCTAACGAGTAAAACAAAACTGATTTTTATTTCTACCTATATAAGCATTCATGCCTGCATGCAGTGTTTGGTAAACACACTGAGTTTGCACAGTTACAAGGAAGGCTATAGGTAGAGTTTCTCTCTCTGATAGCACTATTTGTTTCATCTGCTGCATCTAGGTGGAGTTGGTGATGTCAAATAGCATAAAAGCCTATATTTTTTCTTTTTAACAACAACAACTGGAGTTGATTCAGAAAAYTGAGATATATGCAATTGACAGTAACTCATCCCTTAGCTGACAGTATGTATTTTTCCAATAAATTTTGTATTTCATAAATCAAAACAGGAAAAGAATAAATCATATTTACAGTGAAATACCTTTAAGACATTTTCATTATTTAAGTGAAAAGATACCATTTGATGTATTTTTTTCTCTTCCAAACAGAATTGCTGTTCTTGGAACACACTTAGGGATTGTTTTTCATTCACTCTTCAAATACACTGAGCATGTAATTGATACACTACTATTACATCTATATTTCTAGGAGGACATAAAGATATTTTACTTATGCTGAGTGAATACCATATATGAACTTAATATGGTGTAGATATACTATATGGCTATGTATGTATGAATGAGCATGCTTCATCTACACTGATTCAGCAGATGACACACTGAAATTTCTGCAATATCAAATGTAACAACTGAACAATTTAATGTGAGTATCTCAGAGATAATGAGCTATGGAAAGTCTCTCTAATAAGAATTTTAATGTTGTATGTCTGTTACATTAGCAGTTCCGTAAGACTGGATTTTTGAGGTTACATTCAACAGATTGGGGAAAAGTGGGCATAAAGTTGAACAAAATCTGGAATTTTACAAGAAGAACAAAACTCCTAAATCAGAAAATACCTCTCACTAGCCGGTGACTGACTGCATTTGATTGAAATAAAGATAAGGTATTTTCTGTTTTACATATTATTTTTAAAACTCTTCTCTGATCCAATACAAAATCAAGAGACAATAGTGCTTAGCATCACTAATCCACTAATAAAATTCTGCAAAATGATCTTAACGAAAAAGCTTTCTGTGCAGCTTGGACATAGAAAGTAGAGGAAAATGAAGATCCTCAAAGGTAAACACGTGGTATATGTAATTAGTCCTTCATCCAATTATTACTTCTTTGCATCACAGTTGCTAGCTTAAGGGTATCACATGACAAATTTAAATAAGTATCTACGTATTATTTTCTTTATTTAGTTTCGTTCACATTTTTTGGACATTTCCTTAAGTCAAAAACCACTTGCAAGTAAGACTCCATTTTCTTTGTTTGCTCCAGGTTTTTTTTTATGCAGTTGTTGTTAAATTCTCATTTAAATTTAAAATCACTGGAACACAGCAATCGTTTTTTTAAATTCTGAACACAGACTTTTTTCATTGTTGTTATGAAAATAAATAATCAGTAAATATAGAAACCATTAATTTGAAAGTTGTATGTACAAAGTAATTTGAAAATTAAATATGTAATTTACCAATACAGCAAGATTATCTGGGTCAATACACAGTTCAAACACGCCCACCCCCCTCAATATCTCGGCACTAGAGCGTCACTTTATCATGCAATTACATACAATTATTTCAGACGCAAAGAACACGATTATCTTAATCCAGCCTTCCGAATACCCCATTTTCACGTTCCATTCTATGAAAGGATTTATGCTTAAATTACGCTTAATCTGAACTACTCAAAAAGCCCACATGAGCAAAATATGAGATGAACCAAGTCTTTCGGCTTGAAATTAAATGAAACATTGATTTTTGAAGTTGGAGTCTTCGTGCCCGAAAAGATGCTGTGACGTAAAAACTTGTTGTAGTGCTACACTCGTAAGTAAATAAAGATGTAACTTGTCTCCCTTTCAACTGCAATGTTAGAAAGGCTGACAGGGCTTCACAAAACCCTCCTGTGTTAGGGAACGGAAACTCCTAATGAGATTAGTTGGTGTGTGTGCAGACATTACTTAGCCATGACTAAATGGGCTCTCTTCCTGCAGCCAGTGGAAAATTCAGGGAACTTTTTCCCCCTGCAGCATCAGAGTCCCTCTAACCTTCAGCAAAGCCAGATCCAAAAACAACTCTCCACTTTCTCTCTCTTTCTCTCTCTCCTTTTTTTTTTTTTTTTTTTTTTTTTTTTTTTTTTTTTTTTTTTTTTTTTTTTTTTTTTGATCGTGGAAACTACACACGTCAGCCAGAGGGTCTTGGGGCAGGGGGTGGCTAAGAAAAGTGGGGAGGGGGAGGGCAGGGTCGAGGGCTGAAGACTACAAAGGAAACTGTAAAAAGAGCAAATATATAAACCTGAGAAGGAGAAAACCACAGAGTTTCTTTGTGAGCTGCAGTGACTCATTTTCAAGATGTTGTCTGCTGCCAGTTTCAAACCGGAAGCGCATGGCAATTAGTCTTGCTGTTTCCAGACAAGCCAGAAACTCTCCCGACACTTTTTTTTTTTAAGACCCTTTTGCAGTTTCTGTCTTCTCCCCCCCACACACACCCTCCACCCCGGGCGCCGCCGCCGCTCGCCCTCGCCGGGCTCCGCGCACCCTTGCCGGCGCCGCGGCCCCTCTCGGCGGTGTCAGACCCCCGGGCGGCCCCTCCGACCCCGCCACCGCGGCCCCAGACGCCGTTAGCAGGATGCCGCTCGCATGAGAGAGGCCCATGTGGCCGCGGCAGCCGCGACACGACGCTGCGCAGCGCGGGGCGCCCTGTCAGGCAGCGCCCCCGGCCCAGCGCCCCCCGCACACGCTGCTTCCCCTCACAGCTCGCAGACCAGTTGCCCTTTCGCCCACCCCGCCTCAGGGCGCCCCTTGGCCGCGCCGGGCTAGGCGGGAGCCCCCTGAGGCGGCGCGTCCTCCCTCACCCCTCCCCCCGGCCCGCAGCCACCCGGCGCCCCCAACAGCCGTGCCAACGGCCGCGCCCCCAACGGCCGCTGCCCCCCAACGGCCGCCGCCGCGCGCCCCCAGCGCCG